>NW_027305519.1:37500-337500 GCF_039555335.1 Amphiura filiformis | reverse complement strand
CATGTCACAACGGTATTCTCTAATTGCCAAAGAGGGCGCTTTTCACTTGCACAATTTTTTTTTGAGACAGGCTGTATAACGCCGCCATGTCATTTCTATCTTTACACTCAATAACATACCCAGAAATGTAAATTTCACTGTCATGAATAGTATTAGCTCAGGCATAATATTAAACTTAAATTCTTCAAAAACAAGACGGGAGTCTGTAAGTGGTAGACTTTAGTACCTTAAAAAAACATCATTGTTAATATTACCAATTTTACTAACAATGATAACAATGATAACATACTTATATGTATCAACTTTTTGTTTATGTATATTATACTATTAGATCTATTGCGAATCACTTTTATAGTTACATCAATAACCGTTTCATCAGCAAAGCAATAACAAAATTATCACAAGTTTTAGCACACCTGTTTATGGCCGGCACATCAGTTGGTATGTGCATATGGTTTCCTGTACTTGTTTTGTAGCCAAACAAGTGACATTTGTGACATTGAAGTCATTCGATATCATACATAATACTGTACTTTCATTCTGACTAATATTAATCTTTTTATGATTATTTATTGAATATTCGCGCGTGATGTGCCAAAATTCAGCCGCTGAATGAAGTACGCCAACAGTGCGCAGTTTCCCCCAAAAAGGAATATATGTGTCATTTCGGCATTTTGGTAACAATGACGGCATTGTCGGCTAGTAGTTTAGGTTGATATTGTCGAAAGTCGTGGTTTTGAAGTACCGAACTTAAAATATGTTGACAAAAAAGCGACTGTTTCTTTTCTAATGGTTTTATTTCGCATATAATACAAAACTGCATCCCATATGCCACTACTCGCAAAACACAGATTGGCGAATCTCGCAGCTTGTATCGGAACATCATCACCAAGAAACTGTATCCACAGCACCAGCTCCAAAGGAATGATGCAGATAAACGCTGATAGAGAAATGAGAAAGATGGTCTTAGCAGCTTTACGATTGCAGCAATCGGATTGGTTTGTCCGCTGAATTCCAAGTCTTATACTTCGCTGACGTTGTTTGCGTATAATACACACGATACGCGCATAAATCATAATTATACCAAACACTACGCAATCTTGAATAATCATGAGGTACACAAAATTGTCTGTAAACGTACAACATTGTCTCATGGGATTATACTCTGCTTTCCAGTCGTACACGAACCCTAAAGTAAGTCCAATGACACCTTGGAGGAACCATGATAGGTACAACGCCGCAATGGTGCGCTTCACAGTAACAATTTGTGGATATTTCAAGGGGTATGCTATGGCAATGAATCTCTCAACATTGACAGCGAACAAAGTCAAGACAACAATACAGAAATGTGGTTGAATTATCGAGGCTTGTATTATACACCATGTATTACTGTAAGGCCATTGGTTGTCCCATACTGCGATACCAATGGCTGGTATGACATACACAAATAATAAATCCAAATCTGCACCTGTTAGGGAAAGTAGACATATTTTAGTGACTTTATTGACGCGCTTTGTACGCCACAGAACAAGCAGACAGATGAAGTTTATAGGCAGCAATAATAAAGCGAGGAGACTCCAACATATTACTTGAATGATGTCAGCCATATTGGAATTATCCACAGAGAGGCCCGAAACAGGTTGAAGTCTAAAGTTGCCACGACAAAATTGACAAAATCGAAGATGTTCAAGGAAGCATGCAAATACTAAGTGTATTTATAAGGTATGATATATGAAGATATTACAGCGAGTAGGCTCCAAAACATATCTGGTTTACCATAAAGGTGTTCGCTGTTAGTCCAAAGCAGATCCAAAGCAGGTCCGTTAGATCTCTCGACCTTGCAGTTAAAATTCCAAGATTCAGATTCAAAAAAGAAAGTTAACAGCTGTCTATAGGCGCCAACCCGTCAGCATTACCGTAAGTGCTGTTAATGCCTTAATGGTGGAACTCATACAGATTCAAACGTTGATGCAATCTAAACTGATTGTTGATCACAAAATACACACTCCAAACACTTCATAGGTATTTGCAAAAAAAGTGTGTCAGGCTTATTTTCAGATCACGTCTTACGAACTATTCATGAATCGTAATTAATCAGAGACACCGACATAACCAACGAAGGGTTTATCATCGTGCCACGGTTGTTCCGAATATCAAATAATAACACGAAATCTGAAAACGGAGCCGAGTTATAGGAGTATATGATCAGATATAATGAAGATAAGCATAATAAACGTAAGCTCCTGTTTCATCTGACATCTTCTCAGAACAGATTGGTGTTTGAGCAGTGTAAATGTCCAAACCTTGCGAGCGTGAAACCTATTTAAAATTTCATACGTAGGTGGTTCAATTACCATGGTTACTAGTTTACGGATGCCAAAAATCGTGTGTCTTGTTTTAGGTACCGGCAAGAAACCATGGAAACCAAATCAATAAAAACCAATGCAAGTGTTTAGCTTGTTACAAATTGACAGGAAAGCTGATACAATTTATCAAATGAGTGGCAATAATTTGCTTTTAAGCAGCAAATGAGCTGGACATTGGTGTCAACAAGTCGATTGATTGCATGCTTTTTTAATTAGGCAGGAAAACAGTACGTTGCATTATTAGAGGGACATTTCGTGATCCACAGCGTCATCCTTCCCCATTTTTATATAAAAAATAAAATCAGATCAAATTATACCACTGGAAGCCTCTGGCTACATAATACTTATGTACAAATGTCTTGCATATCAATTCGTTTAGCAAAAATATCACCAAAGTTGTATTAACGTTCTTCGTAACAGAATGAAATAACAACAAAATGGCATATGGAGAAGTGTACGTATATTCATGCATAACTCGTAAACGCAAAATCGATATCAACTAGTGAACGTTTGGGAATAAGCTTTTTTCGTGCACAGTAGGGGCCATGGGGGAAATCCCCCCAGCCAGAACTCTTGCCCCCTGTTTCCCCCAGTAAAAACCCAAAATTAAGAAAATGTCCACTTTTACAGCAATTTTGCGCAAAATTTGTTGACCCCCCCTTCCTGAGATTCACTTTGCCCCCTCAATGCCCCCCCGAAGAAAAAATCCTGGTGACGCCACTGTTTCGTGGATATCTACTGAAAAATGTCATAAAATGAGGACGCTTAAATCACAACTTGCTCCTTTAATCTTGGTCTGGTTTGGGTTTCTCTCTAGGCAAGTTTACGGAGTAAGCTTTAATCCGTGAGTGTAGGACGTCACGAGTGTTGATACTAGAGAGTTTGCAATGTTCTATACGCAGCACGTGGACCGTACGTTTTTACGTACGTTAATACGGTGTTAAATATTGCTAGTCTCGGTTCCAAACTGGAATGTGCTCATTCGTCACGAAGGAGAACAAGGCGCCTGGAACAAAGACTTTAAGCTACTATGATATCTGATCTAGGTCAATAGAGGGCATAGTGATTGAAAAAATAATGGTTAGCGCAGTCTCTGCCTAATTCAAACAGCACGCTTTTGAATTTGACTAAAAACCAAAAACATGCTGCTTAAACTTAATTGTAATTTTGTGCTCCCCAAACATTATAGTTGCCCAAAACATATATTGTAGATCCATATATCATGACTTTCAAACTGAAACTTTTTCGTCCTGAAAATTGGGCGCGTTGCATGAAATTGGACATGAGGTAAAATCAGCATATTTCAACGTAGCACGTTTTATTCCACGTTGGAATCCAAAATGTGAATTCGCAATGTCATTTTTTATGCGCAAAGTATCACACACACATTTCAATGGACAATCTCTGTGTATATGGACATCGCGTATAAATTTAGTCAATTTGTAACACATCCCTGCACCTTTATCATAATGATTTGTTACAAACAAAAAGAACCATAATAATAATTAATATAATTTAATATATTGTGAAATGGACAAATTTTGTTCAATTTCAAAGATGTATCTACGTTGATTTCGCACGTGGAAAAAATACGTGACCTCGCTTCGATACAGGAGAGTGGTTTTGAATAGATCAACGTACGTCCGATACCTACGTTTGGAAATCGCAATCTCTCTACTACGTATATTGCCACCCACGCAAGTGTTTAGTGTGTTTCAAATTGGTAGAAGAATTGATGCAATTAATCAAACGACTGCAATAATTAGCTTTTAAGCTTCAAATGATTTGGGTTTGAGTAAACAAATCGATTGGTCGCATATCATTTGTAAGCACTCATTAGCAAAATCATAGTTCAATGAATTCATAACCGTATGGCAAAACAGGCGAAAATAGTAACTTTTTGAACAAGAATTGCAATTTAAAGAGAATTGGCCATTGCTCATTAAAATGATGCTGGTATATGGATAATATTAGTGTGCTCTTTCATTTAATGACATAAAATTTGAAAAATATTGTATGGCTTGTAAACCTGAGTCATTTTTAAGAAAAGTTGAGCAATGATGGCGCTATTTATCAAAAATCTTGTTTGCATCTTTTCAAGGGATAGACATTTTTAAAATGATACTAGAACATCATCAAACAGACTAACAAATGACGAGGGAATTTTCAAAAAACTTTTTATCTTGAAATGTAAGGTATAATTCATATTATTTGGCGGATTTAAATTTAAAATATATCTAAATAGCGCCCTCAATTTTCACACAAATGTACAGTTTATAGAATTAAAATTACCACAAAAATCAGAAAAAGAGGAATAATTTGATATAGAAACGAAAATCTATGTTAAAAATATATGAGTAAACACTTTATTAGTGTGATAGCTGTTGGTATTATTCAGGTCTAGAATTGAACATTATAATAATGTTATTTTGTTAGAAACATTAATAAATGATCACATCAAACACAGTGTGCAAGTACGATTGTTTGTAATTGTTATCCTGGATCTGCAAATGTTCTGCGGATTTCTCTGACGTAAACCACGATTCGGAAACACCTGCAATATCAACACCTAAGTCTCTCATCACAGTGTTAAATTCATAAAACTTGTTGTTTAATGACCAGCGGCTAGGATCACAAAGGTAGATAATTGGCACTGAGCACGCTTTTGATTCACATTATTCTGTCTACTTCAGATTGTTCTACAAACCCCATCCCCAAATGTCGAAAAGAAATCTACGCCACTGTTGGTTCGTAAATAGCTTTTGAAAATTTGGTCAAGTTGGCATGGCATCATACTCCACTGACATTGGTAACATTGGTAGGGTGTTAAGCGTGTGGCGATGCGAGTCTTTTCGGTCCAGTTTGCATTTGCCGGCATGCAAATTAGCCCCTGCCCCAGGTGGTGTACGACGTGCATTCTCTAAATTCAGTAAATTTCCATCGTCAACCGTGTAATTGAATGGAATTATTTTGAAATTTTAAAACGCTTGAAATATCACAAACAAATAGGCCTATGTTGATAAATAATATAAATACAAGCTAAAACCGTTGGGGTTCGATAATGAACCCCACAAAACTAACCGAGTATATGGAAAATGCCATACGGCCGGGCGGTTTCACAAGTTGCCGGCTCGATTATGTCATCCGCCGCCTGCCCTGCCCCTGAACTTTTGCCCCTAAACATGTGGCACAAGCTTGTGAATGTACCGACAAGAAACTTGATATCACCGATGAGTGTTTTTGAGTCAGTAATCTCTCCCTCCTCCACCGCTCTGTGCTGTACTGGCCAAAGAGACAAACTTTATCTAGACACATGCCCCCACTTCACCCTAAAATTGGGAATATCATGCTTAAAAATGTGCCTTAATTTGGTTAATGTTGGACCAGGTGAAACGGGTGAAAGGGAAGAAGGACAATTCACATCGCAGATTGTGGCAAATTTATGTTGTGTTGTATGGGTTATTCACCTGGACTGTCGGCGACCCATGAGGTACATTCCCGGGAGCGGGAGGGATCATTGCTCATGATCGGGTATTAAAAGCAAGGTGCAGTCATGTCAACGATCTTTGGCTTCATCTCAGGTCGTGAAAAGTTTACATGTACTGAATAAGACTAAGAGATCGCTAGGAAATGGTCATATCCAAAATTACAGATGCACAATTGCATATCGGAAATGTCCAATATTACAAATGCAAAATTTTTCATAGAACTATACGACTCAGTGTAGATGAAGGAAATAGAAATACTATTAGTTACCCCCTGTTTGTTCACGAAATACGGAAAATTATCTACGGTCTGGCGCTGTATTCCATGAAGCCGAAGGCTGAATCGAATACGGCACCAAACCATAGATATTTTCCCGCATTTCGTGAGAACAAACAGGGGTAACATGAATTATATTACATTAGAGAATGAATTTGGAGAAAACCTGATAATTACAAACACTCGCTGAGCAGCTAGACCTTCCCTCTAAGCTTTTAATCCGATAAGCTGATTATCTATTTGTTTTCATGAATTGAAAGACATTCTTTGATGTATTACTGAGCTCAATCATCTGAAATTACTGGAGCGTGAGCAACCCAGGCTGGTGGCTCAGCATAGTATTTTATTAACAGAAGGTTTTCTCCAAATTCGTTTCCTAATGAGCGTCCAACTTGTTCATAAACTTTGTTGAAGGAATTTAGTTTGTTAATCTTACTGAAAAGTAGGTCAGTTTCTTCCTTGCTTTCTGCAGCCATGCCGCGCGTGAAGCTTATGATATCGCGAAGCTTATATACTTGGAGGGGAATTGGTACCGCATCAAGCGCAAAGGGAGTGATTTAAACAGGACGCCACCAGCTTCCACATTTCTTCCGTTGCCACTTCCGGTCAGATGATCCAGTTTTCCGCTACCATCAAACCCAACAACAGTCTGCATTGAATACCTGTGGATGCTGGTTCGAGGCCACCAACATGATCGCAGCCCACCAACATCCACAATGTAAGTCGTGAGAACTTTGTTAAATTTTGCCTTCTCGATCGATACGATATATATATACATGCGATTTCCAAATTTTAGAAGTGTTATAAGTTGCAAGGTATGTTTTCTATTTCACATTGAAAAAATACAGAGAGTAGCTCATTACGTATCTTGACTACTTCAGCAACTCAAACGAATTTCTATTGGCAAATGACGCCCTACGTTTGTTCGACACCCCATAAGTTCGACACGGTAAAACCGACCCTACCCTTTTTGGCCTTACCCGAACCCTATTGAAAGTCATATGTACCTCGGCCTTTATTGTTGAGTTCGAGTCGATTAAATAGAATGTCGAACAAGTGGAAGAATGGAATTTCATTTTGCACTAAGTGTTTTCTACTGTTCAGGTTTCTAGTTTCTGATCAGGATAATTATATCAAGCAGACTCCTATTTTTGCACTAAGTGTTTTCTACTATTCAGGATTTTCTTTTATGATCAAGACCATTAAATCAAGCTTACTCATATTAGCGGGGTAGATGCTGGCTCCCATTATACATCTAGAATTGATCTGGATAAGCTGCTTTTCTGACGAATCCTGCGTTCCGCTACGCCACGTATTTTATTGGTGTTGCGTCTTCAGTTTGCTTCCATTGGACGTGGAACTTTTACTTTTTGAGCCTTATCAGAGGGTGATCAACCCCAAAACGTTTTTGCAAATACTCTATAATAGTAACTTCCTATGAGAGATGTGAAAGAAACGGGAACAGAAAGACAAATTCTTAGCTGAGGAGTTTGGACTGCATTTCATGCGGAAACCCCATTTCCTGTTTGTCGTGTTTATGGTACAAATTTAAAACTCTGAAAACTGGAGCAAAATCGGAGAGGTCGATCAGAAAAACAATGCGGAATTTTCCGCACCTTTTCCGCATCTAAAAACATTGGACGGGGGCTTTTTTGCAAAGTCGCCCCCCCCCCCCCCCCACCACCACCACCACCACCACCACCACCGCCACCACCACCAGCAGCAACTCAAGACTGCAGAAAAAGAAAGGTTTGCTGGTAAGTTTACTCTATGATTCTTTGTTTGATTATAATTGCTAAATCGCACTCTATAGTATTTAAATGCATATCCTATACATTTACCAGACTATAATGTTAGTCACTAGTTCATAAAATTAAATTAACACTTCATGCTTGCTAATAGATAAATCAAAACCATGTTTGATCTGCATAAAAATAAATTCCTATTTAAATGTTAGTGCTCGCCGATCACATTTGTCCCCTTTTGATTTCGAGCCAAAAAAAGAGGTAAAACAAAGAAAATTGCTATTTCATTCCAGCACCTACAATGCGAGTATTAACTCGCCGATCGAATTATTATCATGAATATTGGCGTAGCTTCACACAGCTAGGAAGAACAAACAAGACGTAAGAAGAATAACTATATGCACACAGTTTGTATGTCAAGACGTAAGACGAATAGCGATATGCACAGTATATATGTCACTGATTCAATGATTCAATAGCTATTCAATAATACACATACACGCGATGTGTTTGGCCACCACTCGATCGGTGAACTCTGAATAAAACCGGAGATTTCCGGTTTTAATATAAAAACTTACTTGTTACTGTAATTAAAGGGCATTTCGTGATCCACAGCCTCATCCCCACTTTTCTCAAAAAAAGTTGAGATTTTTATATCACTGGAAACCTCTGGCTACATAATGTTTATGTACAAAATATTTCTTGCAGATTAATTCGTTTTGCAAAGATATCGTAGGTTTTGAATTTCGTTCTGGTGCACCAGAACGAAATTACAACGCATTGTCTATGGAGCAGTGTAATACACATAATCATGCATAACTCGCAAACGCAAAATCGGAATCAACTGAAATTTTGGGAATAGGCTTTTTCGTGGATATGTACTGGAAAATGTCATAAAACGAGGATGCTAGGATCACGAAACACTCCTTTAAAGCACTTCAGGCTTAGTGCTATTTTAGTACACCATTGGGCATTACAATCATGCAAAAAGTAGAAATTCAAAAAAACAATTGAATTGAGGGCGCAGCTGTGGAGCATATCACACATTATGGCTTTAACAAAATAATAAAAAAGTTAATGTATTAGAATAATGATGTGTGAATAAAAATCATGTAAAGAAATTCATAGTTTTTCATACATGTACATTATGGATTTTCCTTATTGCTGATACAAATCTAAAAAAAAAGTAGTTAGGCGATCTAGTTCAAGCATTATTATGTCTTCAAAATCTTTACTTTATACTTTTACTGGCATGAAAGAGAGATTGCGATGTTCTATACGCCATACGCGGCCTGTGGGTCAGGTGTGCGTAGCCTACATAACACTAATCCCAGCAAACACAAAAACGTTTTAAAAACGTTTTAAATTAGTTATATTTTGGCTTTTGGTTTAGGTAAAAACATTTTAATAACATTAAAATGTCGGGTTATATAAAGGTCATGATAACGTTTTAAAACGTTTTGTATGAAAACACACTACAACAATATTTTTAAATGTTTTCAAAAAATGTTATTGTAAACTATTTTTGCAAACATTTTTGCCAAATATTGTGTCAATACTTAAATAACATTATGTTAAAATATTTGAACCCAGCAAACACAGAAATGTTCTTAAAATGTTTTTTCAAAACCTTTTAATAACATTTAAATGTCGGGTTATATAAAGGTCATGAAAACGTTTTTAAACGTTATTGAAAATATTTTGGGCAAACATTTTTCGCAAAATATTTTTCAACTCCCAAAATAACATTCTGTTTAGAATGTTTTGTATCAAGTTTTCAAGAATGTTTTTGGAATGTTATTAAAACGTTTTTATACCCTTTATATAGCCCAACATTTAAACGTTTTTGTAAAACATTTTTGTTTGCTGAGCAGTAGATTATCAAAAATGTTTTTAAGGTTATGAAAACGTTTTATACTCTTAATATACCCTTTATATAACCCGACATTTAAACGTTTTCTGACAACCTTTTATAACCTTTTGCGAATGATGTCGAAAACGTTTTGTGTTTGCTGGGATGTCTATCTGTTCCAACCCGGATTTTGCTCATTTATCCCGAAGGAGCACAATCTGACTGATGTCCTTTCTAATGCTGGTTTCATACTTTCTGCTGCTTGCCGCTGAGCGGCATGACGCTTCATCGTGCCGCTTGTACTTTTCTGCAAGCGGAGCGGCACACCGCGGGCAACGGCATGACTCTGAAAGCCACTCTTGCCGCTCAGCACCGCTCCAAAATCGTATTTTGTTCTCATACGTCAGAGCGACACCGCTCCGTGTTGACTTGAATTCAACTTCCAGCGGTGCTGCCGCCGCGGCAAAGCGGTGGAGTGATCGATATATCGGCTTGCCGCTAGTCACCGCTAGCGTTTTTGGTACGACTGCGTCACCGTGAGATACTGCGCAGTGAAGTTAAGTCATCTTCAGAGCGGCAAGCGGCAGATCAGAAAAGTATGAAACCAGCATAAGCTTGACATGTCTAAGTCTCCAGCCCGGGTCTCCAGCCTACTTTCTGTCCAACTAACTTAGAGACCCAGTTTTTAAAATTATCTACTTCAAAGAAAGCCACGAAAGAAAAGTGTTAACATGTGCTGAGCCCTAACAGGATTTTTGTTTTTCCAAAGCATTGAGTGAGATACAGATTTGTAGGGATGGTAATAATGCATAACTATTAGTCCTAATTAACGCATATTCGCTAACAGCGCTAAATGGCGCTATTGCTTTCGAGACATGATGCAGTCATGTCTACAGTAGAATTCATCTCAACCTTTGCAGGACTTAAACCCCATTAAAAGCTATTAAACCAAGATAACACTCATTGAAACAGCTCAACTGATTAAATCGGATCTTCTCTGGTTGTGCACATGTGTCTGTTTTACATGTGCGATATCGCAATAAAGCTGGTATTATAGCTTCAGTTGGGTAACCGATTATAAAGGAAACGCAAGGAAACAATGGTATGTAGACCTTTGTTCACGAAATGAGACAATGGCCTGCTTTTTGTTAACCAGAATTCTTGAAAATGAGCAACATAATGTTTGTTGACTTAACACGGTTTGGAAATAATTTCTTCATATTTTGGTGTTATCTGTCGTTTACATATCCTTCCTAAAACACAAAAGTGCGACCCTCTCCAAACACCTAAATTAGCTAAAAATTTAGGACATGTTACAAAACTATATTTTCTAGAATTTCATAGAATAGTTTAAATGTAGCTTGTACCGTTTTTTTGTGGCATCCTTCAGAACGGAGCGGTCCGTTACCAATATAGCTCAATATTTTCGGTCAAATCTCCATTCAATTAACACGGGGAGTTGGCTAGCTATGAGTTAGCTATGCTTTACCCTCACTCATATTCTACGAAAGTGCGACCCCTTCTGAACATCTAACCTAGCTGTAATTTTAGGTCATGTTAGAGAAATATATTTGCTAGAAGTTTGGAGAATAGTTTAAATATTGGCCGGTTATTTTTCACACAGCGATGTTAACTAGGCAGATGCAATATACTTCTAACATACACTATTTGTAAAGGTCGCGCGTCAATGGTGAGAGCACTGTGTATTGTGTATAGGAAAACGGACAGTAACTGCAGTATGAACCGCGTTCTTTTAAACCAAGGAAATTTATGGGAGAATAAGAAGTACGAGGATGTTAATGTCTTAATGCTAAATTGTGAATTAGCGGTAAACGATAATAAGCATATATTGCCGCTAATTAACGTTAGGTTGCTATTTCATTTTCTAAACCTCTCGCTCGTGCTATAAGCGCTATTCTTAGCGCATACTCACCATGCTCACTACACACAATTAGCGTTAAGTCGCACAAATTGGCGCTAAGTAGCATACGTTGCTGCTAATTAGCCCGTAAGTTTGTGCTATTTCATAATTTCATTTTCACACTCATTGGCAAGTAGCGCTAACTGCGTTTGAATCCAAGAAATTGATTGGAGAATGGTAATTACAAGGATGTTTGTATCGAGAAATAAAAATTCCTTTAAAAAGGAACAGGGCGAGCAAATGAGGAAGTGTCAAGATAAAGGTGTAGTTATTTTATTGTTTGAACTGTTTCTATAATTCGCATCGATCATAATGAGTATGTTTTACGTACCTCAAATGACAAGGACTACGGTACTTAGCCCATGATCTTGCAATGAGACTGTACTCAGTGTATGGACAGTGTAGCCTATTTGTCTAATCATTTTACTATTTAATTCTGACCATTGTGATTAAAACAGGCTTTCTTTCAGATTGGTGAGCTATTATGTACCAAGTGATAAGACCGGGCACGTGTAATAAAAATACACTGGATAATGCCTAACAGCCTATTTACTGGCAAAAGGTGGGCCAAATAAATCTTAGTTGATTCTTGAACACAATTTAAGCAGGAACCTTGAGGCAGAATTTGAATACATATTATCCTGTAACGTTTACTTAGCCTAACAGTCAATGAACATTCATTGTTAGCATAATAAGTAGCTTTGGGTATCCTATGTTTATGAAAAAAAGTGTTTACAAACGAATAAAATCTGTTATACATATATACATCTACTTGCTAATACACTGAAAGAAATGAAGGATAATGAACAATTACAGAACATTTACTGTTGATTAAAGTAGCTATGGGTATACAATGTTTACAAAATAAGAGCGGTAATGTTTTGTACATGAAGTTAACGTCTTTGCTACATAGCTAGTTGTTAATACATCGAAAATGTGACTAGAGATCTACAATTTGATGACATTCAAAATAATTTAGTATTGAAGAATTTCAACAAATCACAGAACTTTCATTTGTTGACATACTAGCAATATTGTTAACAATGTTGAAAATCATGTTCATAAGCGTAACATCCTCTATACATCTATTTATTAATGTTCATAAACGTATAACAATTTGATACATCTATGTCTTAATGGCTTAGTGCTCTCATGTCCCACAAAAATACTATCGAAACGCTCATTCCAGATCCCTTAAGTACGCCGTGTTTGTATAAATGAATTCAGTTATATAAACACAGCCTCGTGAAAAGCATGTTGACATAAATTAATTGACTGTGTGGTTATAGTATCATTAACAGATTCTATACGCTATAGCAGAACAACAAGCACATACAGGCAAGTATTTTGCCAGTATCAATAAAACTATAATGAGACTATTAATGTAGCCCAACTGTACGTATAATCTGGCAATACCGCTAAATCTTAAAGAAATGAAAAATATCTGTTGCAATTTTCGGTAATTCTAGTTCATCCAAGTTGTAAAACAATTATTTCTTTTAATACAAACACATTCCTTGGTAAGACAACTTTATAGCACTGTTTGAATATCAACATGAAGTAGTAATGACAAGTTTAAATGTACACTATCGCCTCTGTAGTTTCCTGATTACATAGACAGCACGATTATTTTATTTTTATTCTGCAACGCTGTGAGGAAATAAGTAGACCAAAACCCATCGCAATAAGGATGAAAAACGCTTCACGCTTCGCGTTTTTCGCCCAAAAAGTTCGAAATCGCGCTAACGAAGCTAACGTTAATTAAACTAATTGGCACCATATTGTTTTTGAGAACCGCATTGCTTGAAACACAGACACTTTTTTGGAGAATGATAATAAACTGCGCTTATTACCCTAACGCTATAATTATAGTAATTATGGATACAGCTTCATTGGTATTAAGATCTACCATGGTCTTTAAAGCAAATATGTTGCGTTGTATCGCGATGTTACCGTTACCATGGATACGTGTAAATCCAAATATATCTGACTGTCTGACATTTACGCCTGGACAACAAATTCAAGTTTAGGGCGGAAGTTTTGAAGCTGTTTCAATCTGTGTAAAGTGGGGTAAAACAGCTGACGTCTTGTCCGCAGGCATACTTTGTATATATGGAACCAATTGTCCTGATAGTATCGTATAAATGGTTACAAAAATAACTAGATAATTATGAGTAGTTTAACCAATTAATTAATTAATTAATTAATTAATTAATTAATTAATTAATTAATTAATTAATTAATTAATTTATTTATTTATTTCAGTTATTAATTAATGAATTAATTAATCTATTAATTAATTCAAATTAATTAATTAGTTATTTTTCGATTAATTATGATGAATGATCACATGAATGAATGAATTATTTATTTATTTAACTAATTAATAATTAATTAATTAATTAATTAATTCCGAATAAGTATTTTTAATTAATAAATTAATTAATTGTTAATTAATTAATTAATTAGTTATTAATAATTATTTAATTAATTAATTAATTATTAATAATTAAGTAAGTAACTAATTAATAATAAATAAATAAATAAATGTATAAATAAATAAATAAATTAATTAATTAATTAATTAATTAAATAACTAATTAATTAATTATCAAATTTAATTTATTTATTTATTTATTTATTAAATAATTAAATAAATAAATAATTAATTAATTAATTAATTAATTAATTAAATTAATTAATTAACTAATTAATTAATTTTTTTATTAATTAATTAAATTTTAATTATTTGATAATTTCAATTTCTAATTAATTAATTAATTATTTTTAATTAATCAATTATTTTTTTTTAATAAAAAAATAAGGGAAATAACACAAAAATTAAGGAGAAAATTGCAATGACTTTGCAACAATTTTACATACAGGAGTGACAAGGCACGGTTATATGAAAAATGATGATATTTAACAGAAGGAAAATCGTATAACAAATTTTTATCAATTCAAGGCTACAAGAGAGTGTGGTTGGCACAGCATCAACGCTTAATATAAGAAACTCCTGACTATATAGGCTATAGGTCACGAATATTATATAGTGGAGGACAAATTAGATGGTTTACAATTGTTTTCTATTGTCACCCGGATTGTCGCCTAATGTGAGAAATGAAGAAACTATAAAGTAACATGTATGAAAGAGAAAACGTAGCAGACGACGCGATGGCTAATGGAAGTCTGAATGCAGGGCTATTCCAGTTGGAATCCATACACCCCCAATGGAAGACATGACCTTGATCTCCCACACAGGGAGTGTAAATTTCAAATGAGTGGTGATTTTATCTACTGGATTTGTACGAAGTAAAAAATACACTTTGCACATGGCAGCTATGGCTTTGCTATGTTTCAATGACACAGCCTAAAGTACTCTCATGCATTTCAACAACATTTTCAATCCGAATGTTAGGGTATTTAAATACTTTATGGCAGCTATATAGTCACGTTTTTCATTGCCACTCTTACATGGCGATGTGTAGGGATTCATAGATGATAGAAGGAGCGAAGTCAAAACTCTTTATCAGTATCACAACAGCTCGTAACCATAGTAACAATTGCAAAATTGTATTAATGGATACAGCTTCATTGGTCTTAAGATGTACCGCGGTCTTTAAAGAAAAAACATAATAGATTTCATAGTACTTGTAGGAACGCGATGTTGCCGTTACCATGGACACGTGTAAATTCAAAATATGTCTGACTGTTTGACATTTACGCTTGTACTAATAATTAAAGATTAAAGAATTATTAATCTAATTATTAATCAATTAAATAATTAACTAATCATACTGCAGTTACTGTCCGTTTTCCTATACATAATACACAGTGCTCTTTCCCATTGACGCGTGACCTCTACAAATAGCCTACGTTAAAAGAATGGGGATATGCCTAGTTAACGTCGCTGTTTGAAAAATTACCGGCCAATATTAAAAGTACACTTCTAAAGTTCTAGAAAATATAGTTTTGTAACATGTCCTAAATTTTTAGCTAATTTAGATGTTTGGAAATATTCGTACTTTGGTGTTTTAGTTAATGTTATAGGTAATAGTACATTGCCTAGTTAACGTCGCTGTGTAAAAAATAACCGGCCAATATTAAAAGTACTCTTCTAAAATTCTAGACAATATAGTTTTGTAACATGTCCTAAATTTTTAGCTAATTTAGATGTTTGGAAATATTCGTACTTTGGTGTTTTAGGAATGATATGTAAACGACAGATAACACCAAAAAATATGAAGAAATTATTTCCAAACCGTGTTAAGTCTGCAAACCACCATGTTTCTCATTTTCAAGAACGCTGGTTAACAATAAGCAGAGTTTTGTCTCATTTCGTAAACAAAAGCCCACACAGAATTGTTCTCTAGCGCTCGCTTTATAATCGTTCACCCAACTGAAACTATAATCCCAGCCATTGCTCCATTGTACGTGTAAAAGCAGAAACATATGATGTGTGTATTTAACCAGAGAAGATATGATTTAATCAGTTGAGCTGCTTTCAATGAGTGTTATCTTGGTTTAATAGCTTTTAATGGGGTTTAAGTCCTGCAAAGGTCGAATTGAATTCTACTGTAGACATGACTGCATCATGTCATTTATCAATTTATTAATTAACTAATCATTAACCATTTCATTAATCAACTAATTAAATGTATTTAATGAATTTATCAATAATTAATTTTAATGAAATAATAATTAACTTTAATTAATTATTAATTAACTTAATTAATAATTAATCGATTAATTCAGTGATTAAATCTACTAATTAATTAATTAATTAATTAATTAATTAATTTATAATTAATGGCTAATCAGTTTTAATTGACTAATTATAAATCAATTATTTAATTAAAAGGGCATTTCGTGATCCACAGCCTCATCCCCCACTTTTCTCACTGAAAATTAATAAATAAATAAATAAATAAATAAATAAATAAATTAATTAATTAATTAATTAATTAATTAATTAATTAATAAACAAATAAATAAATAAATAAATAAACAAATTAGTTAGTTAGTTAATTAATTAATTAATTAATTAATTAATTAATTAATTAATTATTTACTTAAGTAATTAATTAATTACTTGATTAATATATCAATAAGTAGATAAATAAATAAATAAATATATAAATAAAATGAAAAGAATGAAGTAATAAAAGTGCTTGTCAGAATTATATTTGATCAACCTTAATGTCCTGCGTGCTGGCTGAATACTTCAACATAAGAAGTCAAAGCTTTGATGTATTTCTCAATATATTTAGAGCTATCTCAAGAACCTCTGACCTAATTATGGGCTTGTTTGTACCTATTTTAATGCATTTTTCATGCTGATTCCAAATATGAGCAAGAACATGATCAATTCTGAAGTTCTTTTATTTTACAAAAGAAATTTGGCACGTATTGTCTACCAAGACAACGTTGTGGAGAGAGTTAAAACCAAATATTATACAAACACGTTGTTGACGGAAGTTAGCTACACATGTAATAATTTGGTATGACTTGTGCGTTGTGTTCATAAACTAGCCAGAAAAGCCAGACATATGTACGAGATATTTTCAATTATATCACTCATACATAAATTCTAGACAGTCCATTGGTTGATTACCATTTATCATTTTACCATCACCCTCTCCGTGTGATAGTCTTTACTATCATAGTGGTCTGCCATAGTGCGCCTGCGCCAAGCCGTGCGCTGACTCTTGGACTCGCCGATTTAGTTATGGGGTGGACCTCAAAATGTGAAGTATATCACGACAAAACAACATGGTGTTATGTTGATGAAAAAATGTATTTCCTACCTTAAATAGTATTTTAGTAATAGAATTTATGCACGAGTGATATAAAACAAATATTAACTGTCTTAAATTCGTGTAATGGTCGAAATATAATCACTCGGTGAAAGATGTATTGTTCCATTCCACTCGCCGTTCCGGCTCGTGGAATGGAACAATCCATCTTTCACCTCGTGATTATATTTCGACCATCACACTCATAGACAGTTAATATTTGTATACTATCATGACTATTTTGAAACTAATGATAATTATGAAGCATCGTGTTTCTGTATGCTAGCGTTATATATCAGAATCAGAACAGATCTTACGACGCAGGTAGCTACAAAATTGTTCTATTGTTACATGACGAATAAAAGCTTTTAGAGTTTAGATCTACGTTCAATGAAGATATAAAATTAAATATCAATTTTTACTATTGTTAAGCTACAGCTAAAAGCTTCGTGCCTTCTCTAGGATTTGAGAGGGATTATAGCTGCCACATGAAGTCTGAATTCTACCTCCTGGTATACGTAAATTCTGTGTAAAGTAACATCGCGTGATGAGGGCAAGAAGTAATAATATAATAAGGAGAAAAATGATAAGATATAGCTGCCGTATGTTCAGCATTATTACAGAAGTTGCGATTCCATACGCCTTTGATGCATGTCACATATATCCAAAACCATGTTCCTGTTAAATGCGGTTTATTGAAATATACAGGATAGCTTCAAATTAGAAGCAAGTTTTTCTGAACGATCCCTTAGTATGTTGGGGTTTAAGTATGTTGTTGATTTTTTAGTTGTCTCAGTTGTTTCATGTTGTTAATTCGCTGATTTCATGTGAAGTTGTTTTATTCCACATTTTCCACTACCCCACTAAAGTTCCTGATGTGTTTTTAAATGGTTTGTGGAATGATTTGGGGCCGTAGTGGTCAGCGACAACCTGTAACGTGTGCTGAGGCTCGTGGAGCAACATCCGACGTTGTGTCTGTGCGCAGCGCACTAATTAATCAACGCGCCTCCTTTTTTCAATATGATCAACAACAAGAAAGAAGAAAAGAAGAAGAACACTCAAAGAAATTGAAAAATATAGATATCCAATAAGAAATAATTTCTAGAAAAAACAACACATAAATTAAGGGAAAATTGTTATGACTTTCTAGCAATTTTACATATGAGTGACGAGGTTATAGTAAAAATGGTGCTATTTAAAAGATGGAAAACGTTAGAACAAACTTTTACCAATTCAAGGTTACAAGAGAGTGGTGGGCGCAGCATTTACATTTGCTTTCTATTGTCATCCCGGATTGTCACCTAATATGAAAAATGAAGAAAGTATGAAGTAACGTGTAGGAAAGAAGATGCAATAGTGCGAATACAGTGTTTAATGAGGTTGAATACCAAGTACGTTACGGCTTGTACGGATGAAAGTAATAGAAGAAGTCACAAAATCATGTTTTGACATGTCTCATGATCAGAATTTGCTGAAGTAGCTTTGCAAGAGCCACACCTCCAGCCAATATAAGTGTATGTGTCTGACTCACCTGCTGGTCTTGCGCAATCGTACAGTCATGTTACGCAATTCTTTGGCATGAATTTAAGATGTGTTTGTACTACTAC
This sequence comes from Amphiura filiformis, assembly GCF_039555335.1. Taxonomy (NCBI): domain Eukaryota; kingdom Metazoa; phylum Echinodermata; class Ophiuroidea; order Amphilepidida; family Amphiuridae; genus Amphiura; species Amphiura filiformis. The sequence continues at coordinate 318,452 of NW_027305519.1, read as the reverse complement.
ACCAGGCACAAAAAGAAACTCGTCAGTTATATTTGTCCTTGCTGTTCAATAACTTGATAATTTTGGATTATTCTGAAATATATATTTTGTTAATTGGACTTTTCTTTCTTATTTGACACCCTGTTCGTGAACATTGAGCAAGAATTGACCAAGATATGCGCCTCCAAACTCTCAAACCCCAAAATGAAAAGTTGCAATTTTAACGATTCAATTGTGCCTGTTACCAATGGTTACACTGTGCTTTATTGATTGACCCGTGGTGCTTGTGTGCAATACAACGATGCGTACCCATTGAAAACCGTTGAAAATGCAACTTTTCTTTTTGGGGTTTGAGGCTTTGGAGGCGCATATCTTGGTCAATTCTTGTTCGTTTTTCACGAACAGGGTGTCAAATGAGAAAGCAAAGTCCAATTAACAACATGTATATTTCAGAATAATCCAAAATTATCAAGTTATTGAACAGCAAGGATGAATATAACTGACGAGTTTCTTTTTGTGCCTGGTGTATTAGATCTGAACGTCAATATGGTCAAACATATAATATTGCTGTAGTTTGAGTTGCTTAAATTATGGTATATAATGAAATCACCGCCCTGATCCCCGTACACATAAGAGATATGAACACCATGAATTTGTGTGGTGATCCACATATACATAGTAGAGAGGCCACAGCGGTATATCTGTCCTGTTTAAGATTTTTGTGCAACATTTTTGGACAAAGCTTCTTATGGTGTTAAAGTGTATCTACACACTCTGATCTTTTCATTTTAGCCGACTGCGCCAAATATTCCATAATATTCATTAAAACTTATGTATTTTGTCATCAGACATTAGTTTTCATTTGCTTTGATATTTATCTCAATTTGTTTGTACATGGAATATTCTGGAATGCTAATGGTTCAAATGAACAAGAAATTCATAGTTATATGCAGAAAATTCTGGAATAATCATGATTGATGGCGCTATGACAGTAGTCAGTACACATGTGAATGAATCTGATTGGTTTGTGTTGAGGTAATTTGTTATATTTAGAAATGATGTAAATACAGATTAATGATTCTAATTGGCTTGTGGTGATCTAGTGAGTTATATTTAGAAATGTAATGTGCTGTGCTATAAGTGGTGGGGGTTGTAACCATAGCAACGAAATTGTATTAATTTTGTTAATCTTAAGAATTTATTTTCTTACCTCCAAATAAATTAGCTGGTGAGGATTTTTCTCAAGGTAAGAAAATAAATTCCTACCATTTTTCAATACCTGTTAGTTTTTTGGATGTAAGAAAATAAATCATTACCAATTTTCCTTACCTGTCACTTTATGGCCGACAGGGGGCGTATTTTTAAAGGTAAGGAAAAATTGTAAGGATTTTATTATCTTACCTCAAGAGCAATCCTCACATTTCAAAAATATTTTTTCAAAGCAAGACATTAATACCAATTTCCCTTACCTGTTTAATTTGTTCTCCGAGGCAAGTTGATTCTAAATCGTGACATAGCTGACACTAGCTGGTGTCTATGGGGTAAACAAAAGTTTTGAGTTCAAGGTCATGCAGGGTTGAATGTAGGGCTGAATACTGAAAATTACCTTAAAATTCACTATTTGCTACATATTAAGTGCTGTTATCATCAAAATAATGCCAATATGGCTCTAGCATGGTGCATATAGGTTTATAATCATATTTGGTTTTGGGGTCAAAGGTGGTAAAATTCTTAAATTTGTCCAATTTGAATGAAAATTAGTATGTTTGATCATGATTCAAAATATGATGGAAGTCATTTCAAGGTCTAAAGAGGTCTACCAAATGTCAAAAGGGGGTAAAATTTCAAAAGTTTGTGCAATTGTAATGGAAATTAGTATACAGGGTGTCCCATAAAAAATTACCGAGTGAATAAAATTGAATGTAAGTCGAGAAGTAGACATCAAAATCATAAAATTAAAAATGTAACGCATAGCCTATTTCATTGTGCATCACATACGAAAATTTTATTTGATTCGGTTGACTGGTTGCGAAGAAATTAACAATTACATAACGCGCGCACCAATGCAGTTCATTCCAAGTTTGATCACGGACACGTTTTTCTTACTCGTTCACCGCTTCCTATGTATCTCATTAAATTTAGTCCACATTATCTATTTTATAATCCGACGGTGTTATGTTATATGCATGCTTTCACTGAAGATGAATAACAGTTTGTCCGAGAAAACTTTGATTTCCAACTTTAATTCTGTAGGTTGTGCAAAGATGTTATATTTTAACTTTCCAAAAAACATTTGAGCCAAGAATGGCAATGACCAAGTGCTTACAGTTTATGTGTGATTTTTGATACTAGGCAATAGCAACATTTATGTTGAAGTTTTAAAAGATTTAAACTTTGCATTACAATTTCTACGATTTTTTTTAAGCCAGCTGGAATTCTTTTATGCAATAATTCTTTATTCAACATTTATATCAACAATAATGAAAAAAATAAGAAAAAAGTACTGAGCATCATTTTACATGCAAGCTTTCATTCTCAATGTCGTGCAAGTTTGTCAAATAATGAACAAACCTAATAGCTCCTAATCAAATGTTTTGAAAGAAACAGATTGTTTGAAAAGAACGAAAAGGATTTCACAAAACCACGAAAACAAAACATGAAGACCATTGACAGTTAACGACTAGTGCGCATTATGTTGAATGATCTTTCTTTCAAACTTGGAATGAAAAGAATTGACGCATGCGTTATGCAATCGCTCTTTTCTTCGCAATCAGTCAACCGATTTCAGTAAAATTGAGGTATAGGATGCAGAATCAGATGGGCCATACGCTGATATTTGGATTTTTGGATTTTGATGTATATTTTTCGACTTACGTCCAAGTTTATTCGCCCGGTAATTTTTTCTGGGATAGCCTGTATGCAATGCTGATGTGACTCCAAACATGATGGAGGCCATTTCAAGGTCATCAAAGTTCAACAAAAGAGCAGCTTTTTGAAGCAGCGCCCGCAGGCGATGCTTCCCTATTTAATTTCACCGAAATGACTTGCATACGATAGGTGATATGCCTCAACTTTTGTTGATACACCATTCAAAATACATACGATAATCGAGCTCAAATGAGATCGAAAATTGTAGGTTAAGCGCATGCACACACTGTATTTGCTATGAGTTTGTTTTGTATGGCAGTACATTACTGAGAAAGAGATTAAACATAGTTGGTCTTTTTAACAGTCGTTTGTCTGGGTTTTGTTTTACATATGTCAGTAGCTGACTGAGAAACAGATTACATACAAGTGAAACCCCCATAATGCATTGCGAGTCAAGCATACTAGCGACTGAGCAACTGCTGTTACGTCATCATTTTCATGTTTGCCGTCAGCATGGTCAGTTGATATAAACAGTCTTATATCTCACAACTCCCGTATTTTGCGTGTGAGTATAGGCCTAGATGTAGTTCACACAGTATTCAGTGGAATAAACGAATTGGGAGTCGACAATAATGTGATCATGCATGTTAGCGATTGCGCACCAAATAAACTTGTTCTGCATAAAATGTTGTCAATCAGTGGCGTAACTCCTATGGGCTCTGGGGGGCCGCGCCCCCGGGCACCCGGGCTAAGGGGCACCCTGGCCAGGCCTGGATACACATGCATTTCGACACGATAATACTTTGTTATAGGAACGAAGTGGACACCTTTACCTACCATGGAGAGAATTAATCTTCATTTGGGTGCCCCCCTCAACACAAAATTTTGGCGCGCTTCGCCCGCAGTAGTGCACCTTAACTTGTCATTTGAAAGACCGAAATTCAACTTGATTATACCAAATTAGTGGTATTTAAGCCTGACATTTCGCGCGCCCGCGCGCAATTGTTTTAGGAAGAAGGGGTATTTTGTACTCTTGCTCCCGGGCGCCACAACCTCTAGCTACGTCACTGCAGCTAGTGATAAATCTTGAAAAGTAAAGCCATTGGAGAAGATGAAAACATTTTTGTTAACATGAAGTTCATTGAAAGATGAAATTAATTTAAAAGTTATTCGGTAGGTATATATGGCTTTCAATCAAGGGCATAGCAAGCTTTCTTGGTCGGGGGGGGGGGTAATATTTGAGGGCAAAAACGAAAGCAATTTTGCGCTTGCATAATTTTGACCCGGTATTTTCAGAGGGAATTATACATATACCGCCGGTTTTCTTAGAGAGAGTATGTACATTTAAGTCTTTGATCTTCCCAAAAAGGCTTTATTGAGACAATGTGCGGGCGTAGCGAGCAAAATGTTTGTATTTTACGCTATTTGGGCCCATGATCTGGGTGGAAAGGGCTTATACTTTGATCAGCTCCTAATCGGCGGGCCTTATAACATCGCGGATTAATATCAAAATATTTTACTTTGAGAATTGTTTTGTCACACCTCTCCAGAAGCATCACAAATTACTAATGCAAGTCCTATACTTTGTCTACTTTCTTTAACACACAAAATATAGGCCGGACAGGTCAAATAATGGCTCTCTTAACGTGGGTCTACTTTTGGCGTAGTGGTAAAAGCCTAACAAGTCCCGCCTATTACGAGCTGATCAAAGTATAATAGGGACATCTTTTGTATTTTGCACTATTTTGGCCCATGATCGGGATGAATTTTGCTGGAAAACGGGCTTCTTGTCCCTTATCTTTTCCTTTGCGTTCCCGATTTTCTCTTTCAATTTTTGTCGGAAGAGCACTTTTCTCTTTCATTTTTTTGTCCGGGTGGGGGGGGGGGGGGCTTTGCACCATGCACACCATTGGTTAGGGGCACCCGATCTACTTTCGCCCCCGGGCACCCTGAACCAAAGTTACGCCACTGTTGTCAATTAGACCTATAGGAAACAAATGCCTTGGATTTCGATTGGCAAAGCATTCTTCAATCTTCGGATCATCTATACGGGTGCTCATGATGGGGCTCATGATTGTAGTTTGATGGAGACGATGGGGTCAAAACTAGGTTGAAAATGCTATTTTATCGTGCCGCCAGTTCATGTCATGTCATGATTATACTTGAGGACGGGAGTAAAAAACTTTTGATTAAAAAGTGTGATAAACACAAGGAAAAGGTTTAATATCGGAAATATTCAATTATTCTCATGATCATACACGATACAAAATGTACGTGTGGGGGGTCTCCCTGGTTGGAGGAATACGGGGAATCGGGATGTGCCACGGTTTTAGGGTATTATTTATTTATTCGTTATTTATTCAGGAAAATTCCATCAATACAAAAGTACTGGTCTCCCTGGAAGCCCTGATAACATATACAAATAACATTATAAGAATATGAATAATTAATATACAAACATGTAAATATAGAACAAGTTCAAATTAACATATTAAATGAGGAAGGCTACAATAAGTTCCTTATTAACTTCAAATACATACACAATTATAAGGCATTCTTGAACTCATTCAAGCTTAGAGAATCCAAATTGGCACAGAGATTATAAGGAAGTCTATTCCATGAAGTGGCAGCTCTATAATGAAATGTTCTCTGCCCAGAAGATAATTTCCACTTTGGAACGACCAATTTGTTATGTGATTGACTTCGAGTGTTCTTAGAATGAGTAGAGGAGGTGAAGGTAAATTGAGACGACAAATAATGTGGAGCAATGTTTTTTAGACATTTAAAAACTAAAATAAGTAACTGATTCTCCCACCTACTATCAAGTTTAACCCAGTCCAGGTCTTTCATCATTTTGTCCACTGGTGTTCTTATGTCTGCAGAAAGTAAAATACGGGCAAGTCTATTCTGCAGAATCTGAAGCTCATTTTGTGGCAAGCACTAAAATTTGACCAAACAGAGCTGCAGTAGTCAAAATGAGGAAAGACAAGGGCTTGGGCAAGTGTTTTAACTGATCTAACAGGAAGATACTTTTTCACTCTACAAATAACGCCAATACGTTTTGATACATTACAAGAAAGATAATTAACTTGTTCATCCCAAGAAAGATGTGGATCAAATGTAACTCCTAAATACTTATACTTATCAACTCTTTCAATGCTCTCACTTTTGTAAATGAGGGATATGTTTTTATAATTAATTAAAGCTTGCCTTGTTCCAAACAACATCAACTTAGTTTTCTTAGTATTTAGAGTTAAATGATTAGATTGAAACCAGTCAGCAATTTTCTTTAGATTTGCATTAAGATTATTTTCCAGAACAGTGGGGTCAGATGAGCTTACTAAAAGAGTAGTATCATCTGCATACATTACACACTTACATTTACTATTTACTGCTTCTGGTAATGAATTAACAAATATTATAAATAACAAGGGTCCCAAAATTGAGCCCTGTGGAACACCAATATTAATATTTTTAAAATTTGATAAAGAAGAATTTATATTTACAGCTTGAGATCTACCATCTAGATATGATTGAAACCAAATAAGAGCTTTACCTTTGATACCATATGAACTAAGTTTTTGTATAAGAAGGTCGTGGTTAACAGTATCAAAGGCCTTCTTTAAATCTAAAAAGATTGAACCTGTAACTTTGCCATTATTCATGTTATTTAATATGTGATCTGTCACATCTGATAGAGTAGTATTAGTACTATGATTACGTCTAAAGCCTGATTGACATGGATTTAAAATATTGTTACATGTGAGATAATTATACAGTTGGTCATGTACAGCACGTTCTAAGATCTTAGAAATAATGGGTAAAACTGAGATAGGTCTAAAGTTGCTGACATCACTTTTGTCACCCTCCTTGTATATAGGTGTAACCTTTGCCTTTTTCCATTCATTAGGAAAAGTGGATGTGAACATAGAAAGATTACAAATATATACAAGGGGATGACAAATAATCGGTGCAGCAAGTTTCGAAAGTTTAGTACTAACATTACAAATACCTGAAGATTTACTGTACATTTTCATCGATTTTGGTATATGATTATGGGTGGGTTTTAAGTGCATTGGACCAATATTTAAATGATAAATCCTTGGCGCTGCTTAACCCTTTTAAAGGTTTTTTTTTTATTAGATAGATGGTTTTTGTCATTTTTGTCATTTATTTTGAGTGACGTACAAACTGTATGTATAGCGCTATTCGTCTTACGTTTTGACGTATAAACTGTGTGCATGTCGCTATTCGCCTTACGTCTTGTTTGTTCGTCCTAGCTGCTAGCTGTGTGAAGCTACGCAGATATCCATGATGATAATACGATCAGCGAGCCACAAAATAGAGCCAGTCTAATACTTTCAACATGATAAATTATACCAAGGGAAATGCGATAAGACCTATCAATGTCTGCAGTGTTAGCGATGGTTACTCTTAACTTGGTGGAACTAAAAGACAAAATCTCCTGCAAGTACTGCAATTGACGTTCAGGTATACTGTTTTTTTATTTTGCTCATAAATTTGTTTTACCTTTATTTTCCTGCCTTTTTCAACAGACTTCGTCAGGGGATTTTATGGCAATCAACTTCGCCTTGTGGTGTGGATAATAGGACGAGTCGTCACTATATGATCTGCAGTATAGTGGTTAAACTCCAGTACGCGTGTGAAAGATTTTTGCATGGGTTTCATACAAAGACTCACATTCTATAAGTTACTGAACCCTGGTACTTTAGAGGAACCAATTTGGCTCTAATTAATGACGTGAAATAAAACACTGTAAGACGACGAAAAAAACCTTGTTCTACGGACGGACGGACCTTTCATGTATGGTCGGTCGGTCGGGTCTTTTTTCTTTCTTTTTTTTTTTTTTGCAAACTGACCCCAATTTTAACTTTGGGGGAAATAATAATAATAATAAAAAAAAGATTTCGTTCCTGATATTTTCGAAACTTGGGTCAACATTCATTTGTACAGGAAAAATTGTTTCCCAAATTTTGGAAAATCCGGGTCGGTCGGTCTCGTAGAACACGATTTTCTTTTTTCGTCGCTTAAGCGACCAGTTGTAAGCGGGTGCACTTCTCTTGTTTCTCACTTCTCACTATGGACACATATAATGGTGTTTAGCATTTTGTATAATGTGCATAAGATATTGGCTCCCATGTCTAAATCAAGTATATTTTTACGCTTTTAATATATATAACAATAAACAGTGTTATTCAGAAAGTTGGTATATACTAGAAATATTTGTAAATGTTTATTTTTTCATGTTTTAAATTAATATAAGTGTTTGTAGGCTACACAGATCAAATCATTCACGTACATATATACAATTATTTCAAACATATGTTTGTAATTGTAATAAATAGTTTCTACTCAAAACATTAATATTCTTAAAATTGAAAGGCCAACAACATAATAGTAAAAAATATGGAACTCAATCATAAACTTGCCGCCGTTGTTTTGGTATTTACATTCATCGCGCGAAACCTGCAATTGCATGTCAACGCAGAGTTAGAGGTTGTTCCTCTTTGGAATGTTACTACTACTCAAAACAGTTCAGAATCATGCCTTCTCACAATAATTGACGGTAGCGATGGGTATAACTCGTCCATTCTAACCGGCAATCCAGGTGGTGAAACTTGCAGTGTCCAATTAACAGCACCTCCTGGGTCAGGGACAATGATACAAATACCAAAACCAATGTCTACTGATGCATTTCTGTACGTAGATAAACAAGGTGATCTTCTGCATTGTCAAAATAGGTATGTGGTCATTGAAGCAGATGAATTTTGCTTCATTGCGTTCTCACACGCAAAGCTCCAGCTATTTCTGCAAGGTAATATTAATATTCTCTTCAGCGATACATCATCTAACCTGTCTCTGTCCAAGTGTCAAGATACTCAACATGAACAAGCAGTTTCCGAAGTAAGTGGGATAAACCAGTGTCGGACGACTGAATTTAATCACACTATTTACTGTCGCCTATCACCTGATCAAATTTGTTCATTTGAGCAGTTTCCAACTAGTTGCAATGCCATACTTGGGAAAGGATATGTGGATTTCAAGTGTCATGATGACACTCTCCAATCAAGTAGCAGGTCTCTAATAATCTATCCCAATGATGTAATTACTTTGGATCTCTCATTGCAGAACATTGAAGAGATAACTGAGTATGCTTTTATCAATTTGAAACGTTTAGAAAAGCTTGATATAACATTTAACAAATTATCTATAATACATTCCGACGCATTTACAGGTTTGCAATCCCTCGAAGTTCTGAACTTGCGGAATAATCAGTTACACACCCTTGATGCCCACGTGTTTGATGATTTAGCTAAGCTAAGAGAATTAGTTCTTTGGGCCAACAAATTGGTTATGCTACCAAATGACTTGTTCAACAGTTTGGCGAACCTTCAAACCCTGGATCTTCATGAAAATCAGATAACTTCACTAGATGCGAATTTGTTTAATGAAACCCGTGAGCTGACTAGACTGTATCTGAGTAACAACCAGCTTGCTTCATTAGATGCGAATTTGTTTAATGAAACCCGTGAGCTGACTACCCTGTATCTTCATAACAACCAGCTTACTTCAATAGATGCGAATTTGTTGAAGGAAACCCGTGAGCTGACTGCCCTGGATCTGGGTTACAACCAGCTTACTTCATTAGATGCGAATTTGTTGAAGGAAACCCGTGAGCTGACTACCCTGGATCTGAGTAACAATCAGCTTACTTCATTAGATGCGAATTTCTTGAAGGAAACCAGTGAGCTGACTTACCTGATTCTGTATAACAACCAGCTTACTTCATTAGATGCGAATTTGTTGAAGGAAACCCGTGAGCTGACTTACCTGAATCTGCGTAACAACCAACTTACTTCACTAGATGTGAATTTGTTGAATGAAACCAGTGAGCTGACTCACCTGATTCTGAATAACAACCAGCTTACTTCATTAGATGTGAATTTGTTGAAGGAAACCCGTGAGCTGACTACCCTGGATCTGAGTAACAATCGGCTTACTTCATTAGATGCGAATTTGTTGAAGGAAACCCGTGAGCTGACTACCCTGGATCTGAGTAACAATCAGCTTACTTCATTAGATGCGAATTTCTTGAAGGAAACCAGTGAGCTGACTTACCTGATTCTGTATAACAACCAGCTTACTTCATTAGATGCGAATTTGTTGAAGGAAACCCGTGAGCTGACTCACCTGTATCTGAGTAACAACCAACTTACTTCATTAGATGCGAATTTGTTGAATGAAACCAGAGAGCTGTCTACCCTGTATCTGAGTAACAATCAGCTTACTTCATTAGATGCGAATTTGTTGAAGGAAACCAGTGAGCTAATTTACCTGGATCTGTATAACAACCAACTTATTTCACTAGATGCGAATTTGTTGAATGAAACCAGAGAGCTGTCTACCCTGTATCTGAGTAACAACCAGCTTACTTCATTAGATGCGAATTTGTTGAAGGAAACCCGTGAGCTGACTAGACTGTATCTGAGTAACAACCAGCTTGCTTCATTAGATGCGAATTTCTTGAAGGAAACCCGTGAGCTGACTCACCTGCGTCTGAATAACAACCAACTTACTTCATTAGATGCGAATTTGTTGAAGGAAACCCGTGAGCTAATTATCCTGCGTCTGAATAACAACTACTTCAAACAGTTGAATCTCAGAATATTTGAAGGTTTGACAAATTTACAAGTGTTGTTTTTGGAGTTTAATCAAATTTATGTCTTAGCTCTTCACATTTTTAAAGACACGATAAATCTCGGTTTACTAGAATTGTCTGGAAACCAGTTAACAAACATTCCAAATATCAACAACTTAAATCAGCTTGCATTTATCGGTTTACGAGAAAACAGATTAACTATGATAGATAAGCATACATTTATTGGCCTCCCAAAGCAGGCTGAAATAGTTGTAAGCCAAACAGAAATATGTGAATGCTATATACCGAGTGATGTTAGGCCTAATTGCAGTCCTCTAGATGATAGATCTCCGTATTTGACATGTGATAGGTTAATGTCAAATAAGGTGTTAGTGGTCATGATGTGGATTATAGGTTTGAATGCTATGGGTGCGAACCTGTTTGTTTTGACCCGTTCGAAATCAAAAAATGAAAAGAACAAAGTTCAAACTTTCCTGATGAACAATCTTGCAATGTCTGATTTACTCATGGGCATCTATATGCTTATCATTGCATCTGCTGATATATACTTTGGAGAACATTTTCCAATGCAAGCTGAAACCTGGCGATCTGGTATTACCTGCAAAATTGCTGGTGCGGTTTCCATTCTATCCAGTGAAGCTTCTGTGTTCTTTGTAACATTGATAAGTATTGATAGATTTATTAACATTCGATTCCCTTTTTCTCGTCGCAAGTTGACAAAAAAGGGATCTGCAGTAATAGTTATATTACTTTGGCTGGTCTCTCTGTCATTAGCGACTATCCCGTCTGTATTAACGGAAGTAAGTTATACATTTTATGATATCTCCAACGTGTGCATTGGTCTTCCTCTGTCACGAATTGAATTGTTCTTTAAGAGAGTTTCAACAGAATGGAGTTCTGTGGGTTCAGTTTTTTACCCGAAGTACGTGGTCACGTCTCAATCTCTCGGCCACGTTCCCGGTTTATATTATTCAACAGCAATGTTTCTGGGTCTTAATGGCATCTGTTACTTCGTCATACTGCTGTGCTACATAGAAATTATTAGATCGGTTTACAAGTCATCGAAACGCGTTGGACTGAACAAAGGTGTCAAAAAAGAGAATAACAGAATGAATGCCAAAGTTGCAGCTATAGTTCTAACAGATTTCTTGTGCTGGGCGCCGATTATTTTACTCGGGATTTTGGTGCAAGTTGGTGTACTGACCTTACCCCCATCTGTATTCGCTTGGACCGTGACGGTTATCTTACCCATAAATTCAGCAATTAATCCATATCTTTACACTATAGTGGACATTATTCGTAATCGACGTAAACAGGCAAACCTCGAACCGGCTAGAAATCGACAGGAAACAGCCGGAAGGCAGACACATATTACCCAAAGTAATCAATTACAGACCGTCTCCTGCAATCAGCCAATACATACTATAGAGGACAGCAATGTCGAGATGGAGACACGCATCTAAGTTTATTACTATGACAATGTTTTGACAAAATTATGACCAGCTGGGCTTTGCATAACTTTTGACAGCAATTACCCTAATGTATATTCTCTGTCGTAGTGCAGGTTAGAATATGACCGTTGCCAGGTGAACTGGCTCACGTTTTTTTTGTTACGAGCCACTGATCGAAATGATCACAACACAAAGCCTATATGGCATATCAAAACTTGGAACAGGTGTATGAGCCCAGGCTTGGAGCAGGTAACCAAATGGTTACTAACGTGCACTACGACAGCGAATATAGAACACAATACAAAGCAAGAAATCGTAAATAACCTGGACAAAAATTCAAATTCTTCATTACTAGATTAATGATTTTCTTTCACCATTTACTCATATATTCAGCAATCAACCGATATCGTAACTCCATTTTGAACCTTATGAGTTTTGAATGTCGTAACCAGTGGCAAATCTCATCGCCTAAAAGTTAATGTTGTAAGAAACGACACAAAGACAGGTGTTTAAGTCTCAAAGAAGGCCTAGTCAACTGTTCTGCATACATTTGTTTTATCAATAATTGTTATCATGTCATAATCAATCGTAATTATTAAACTTATGGTGTGAAGCAAAGATACTTCGGATACCACTCTCTGATTACAATGAATAGCTCAGAGAGTGGTTTTGAAATATTGTACTTTTTTGATAACAGGTTTTTATTACAGGTTACATTAAAATATCCTTGTGAAGATTGCAACTGTGGCTAATCTCACTTATTCAATGATATATGTTTTAGGTATATCACTTTATTAGTCTTCTTAAAAAGATATACATGTGTAAAGTGTACTGTGATATTATTATTATACTACTATATATATATCAATCATTATACTGTAATGTAAGATATTTTGTCGCATTATGTTTGTCTTATTGTTTTATTGTTCATTTCCAAGGCCATCTCAAAACGAGGTTCTACCGTCAAGTGCGTGCTGTGTGCGAGTACGCTTCGTACCCATGCACGCTTAACGCTTCGGGCGCGTTGCTAAAAATTCGCAAAAGAACAAAAAATTCACCTGCGCATGTGCTTTTAGGAAGAATCCGTTTCGGTAGCAAGATGACGGATCCGTAAAAAGGCTGAATTGTAGTCTATACTCTTTGATATTAAATAAGCTATGGAATATTGTATTCTATACTGTGAATCACCGAATTCCATGTTAGCAGTAGTATTGAGTATTATGTAGAAGAAATAGGGTTAGATAGGTCATGTGGTGGATATGCGGAAGTATTTTGGGCAGATAATCACATGTAATTTATGTTACCATCATGTGTATATTAAAGTAAGTCCTACTACCTGAATCTATTGAACGATTATAGTTTCGCATGAGTCATATTCACACATCCCTACCCCAGCAAACACAAAACGTTTTCGGCATCATCCGCAAAAGGTTAGAAAAGGTTGCCAGAAAACGTTTAAATGTCGGGTTATATAAAAGGCATATAAAGGGTATAAAACGTGTTTATAACATTAAAAACATTTTTGATAACCTACTGCAAATATTCTAACATAATGTTATTTCAGTGTTGACAAAATATTTGGAAAAATATGTTTGCAAAAAATGTATTAGAGTAACATTTTGAAAACATTTTAAAAACATTGCTGTAGTGTATTTTCATGCAAAACTTTTTAAAACGTTTTCATGACCTTTATATATATACAAAATATAACCTGTTTAAAACGTTTTGAAAACGTTTTTGTGTTTGCTTGACTCAAGTCCACGACCTGATTACAATGTAAAATTATGAAAGGTGTTGTAAATATATCTTTGATTGTGGTTTTTAACAACTGTTACATTAATATTTAAATGTTCTTTTACAGTTTATGCTTTTAAAGTCACTTCCGTTATCTTCGGTAATGATTAAGGAACATGTATATCACTTGTATATCACATCATATAGAGAAATACAAAGTGTAAGTAACAATTATGTAGTTAATATCATATGATTATATATATTATATTTTTAACTTAGATTATGCGTCTTGTCGTATAGTTTATGCTTTTAAACTCACTTCAGTTATCTTCGGTAATGATTAAGGAACATGTATATCACTTGTATATCACATCATATAGAGAAATACAAATTGTAAGTAACAATTATGTAGTTAATATCGTATGATTATAATATTATATTTTTAACTTAGATTATGCGTCTTGTCGTAAACATTTCGTTTCTGATTTACTCTCAAATATTCTAGTTGTTTTTTTTAAATCTATGAAAATAGCATGGGGGAGATACAGAAAATATGGAACCAATTCTATTTTTATCGTTTTGAGATGTTAGGATGGCAAAAAAAAACACTGGTTCCACTAATGTAGCAAAACTAGAAGCTAACCAAAAAATCACCCAATAGCGCCATGTAAATGGTGCCTAAAAGTTAATTTTGCAAGAGGCGACACGAAGACATGCGTTTAAGTCTCAAAGTAGGTCTAGTCAACCTAGTCAACTATTCTGTATACATTTGTTTTATCAATAATGTTATCATGTTAGAATCAATCGTAATTATTTAACTTGTGGTGTAAAGCGGAGATACTTCGGATACCACTCTCTGATTACAATGGATAGCTAAGAAAGAGGTTTTGAAATATTTTACTTTCCTGATAACAGGTTAAATTTTTTAATTTTGTTACATGTTACATTTAATGTCGTTGTAAAGTTTGCACCTGTAGCTAATCTCACACTCATTCAATGATATATCATTGAGGTTTTATCACTTTAAATTAAATATAATAAAGTTAGTGTACTATTATATTATCATTATTCTATATCTATCATTATACCATTATACTGTAAGATATTTGTCGCATGATGTATGTCTTGTTGTCTTATTGACCAAGCCCATCTCAGAACAATGTTCTACCCGCATGTGTGTGTTGTGTGCGAGTACGCTTCATTCGCATACGTTTAATTACCGCTTCTGACGCGTTGCTCAAAATGCGTGAAAACCAAACATGCATATTTTGCGCATGCGTTTTTAGGAAGAATCAATTTGGTTACAAGATGGTAGCAATATGGTGGATCCGTGCAAAGGGTGAATTATCAGTGGACTTCGGGTGTATATATAAATGCGCTTTTATAAATGCGCACGTGACATCTACAAGTCGCCATACCGTGTTCAACGATGTAAGGTACCCGGATGTACACAAATTCCACACGGAAAAGTATAGGCGAAAATGACGGAAAATTGCTTTTGCAAAATAGTGGCATTGATTGCAAAGGGCAAAATAATTTGAGCGAAACATACACTCTTTATTTAGATTTTCCATTACGGACAAAAAAAATTGATGACGGAAAAGCTGGATAGAGCTGATTTAAAAACTTGTATTTCAGTATTTCCGTGCTAAATGGGCGTGGCAATTGGCCATATTGATGACGAAATGTGATTCTTACTGGCATTAAGGTCAGAACTTAGTAGCTGCCGATGATGTTATTTGATAATTTTTGCACGTGATGATAGGGAACTTAGGGGGCTGTCATTTTCTTCTGGAGGAATGGGTCATGGATTTATTTATTTGGGAGTCAAGATAAGTATTCCCCCGTAGTGCCGCCACTATATATTGACCCTAATTTTAACTCTAATTTTAACGTAAATTGACGAAACTATATAACTTTAGCCCTTTTCGGAATAATGACCCTCTCGAAATTAATAGGCTAGATGTCCCCGCCCGACCTCCTTAACCCCAACATACTCATTCAATTAAGTAAGTATCAAAATGGACCAAAAAACAAATTCAAAATGTGTTTTTAAGCACCCCCATGCTAAATCGGTAATCTGTACACCATTTGTCACCCTTTGACGTACAATTTAGAGTATAAACACGTAGATGACTGTATATGATCTAATCATCCCGGCTGGAAGATGTTGAGGAAGACTCGTATACTATACATCACGCTCATACGTTATATGACAATTTGACGTACAATCACGTTTGTGATGCATGGTTTGAGGTTTATTCAGCTAGTAAGTTAGATCTCGTCATACACATTATTGTCATGGTATTATATTGTAATTGTATACGTCAATTTTGTTCAGTTTGATTCAACCGGCTTATAAAGTTTTACTTTACACGGAAGGGGAAAGTTAGCAAATAAACAATTAATTTATGAGTGTAAAAGGGGGGAGGGGTGGTTTTGGGGGAAGGGGGGGGGACAAATAAAATTTATAAAATTATAAGTAAGGCGAGAAAGAGAGAAGCCCTGTTCTACGGGCGAACGGACCTTTCAAGTAGGGTCGGTCGGTCGGTTGGTATTTAAAAAAAAATTTAAATAACCCAAAAAATCTCAAAAATTTGTAAATAAATTTCAATTTGAGACAATACAAAAAAAATTGTCCTGAAATTTCCGAAATTTGGGGTCGGCATTCATTTGTACAGAAAAAAAATAAACAAATAAATAAATAAATAAATAAATAAATAAATAAAAATAAATAAATAAACGTTAGTTATGTTTGTACATGGGGGGTGCTGTGCAATTATCATGATCCTTTGATATCCATGATTTATCCTTGCAAATTTATAGCATCGAACCTCCAGCCAATGTTCCTTGCCAGTGCTAGCTACGAAACAAGGTCACAACTGTAGCCACTCCTTCAATGGTCGTCATTTCAGTGATTGACAGTGATGTAATGCAAATATGGCGCTGGCCATCTGGTCACGTGCGCATTTATAAAAGCGCATTTATATATACAACCGAAGTCTACTGATTATAGTCTAAACTCTTTGTTATTAAATAAGCTATTGCACTATGAATTAGTAGTAATATCTAGTACTATGTAGAAGAGATTTAGTGGCCATGTGGTGGTCATGTGAAAGTATTTTTGGCAGATAATCATGTAATGCAAGTTTTACTACCTGAATCGACTAAATATAATATATTTTTGCACAATAATTCATGTTCACGCATCCTTTCTGTCCACAACCTGATTACTGTGGATAGTTAGGAAATGTACTTGTATATCACTTCATATTTATATATCATAAATAAAAGTACAAAATATACAATTATTATTATAGTTAATACCATTATACGATTATATTGTATTTTTAACTTTGATTATGTGTCATGTCATAAACATTTAGTTTTCTGATATACTCTAAAATATTAATTGGTGGCAAAAGAGTTGTTTTAGATGATATCTGTAATGTAAAGTACATAATTCAATGTTGATATGGATCGCCCAGCAAACACAAAACATTTTTTAAACGTTTTAAAACATGTTATATATTGGGTTTTTGGTTTTGGTAAAAACGTTTTAATAACATTATATGTCGGGTTGTATAAAGGTCATGAAAATGTTTTAAAACGTTTGTATGAAAACACAAAAACAGAAATATTTTAAAATGTTTTCAAAATGTTATTGAAAAATATTTTCTGCAAACATTGTTTTGCCAAATATTTTATCAACACTTAAATAATGTTATGCTAGAATGTTTGCAGTAAGTTATCAAAATATGTTTTTGAAAAGTTATTGAAACGTTTTATCCCCTTTTTTATCCCCTTTCTATAACCCAACATTTAAACGTTTTCTGACAACCCTTTTCTAACCTTTTGAGAATGATGCCAAAAACGTTTTGTGTTTGTTGCGGAAATACATTAAGTATTCCGTTGCTGGTGTGGTATTAAAGTCATTTTAATGACGGAATACTTAAAAGTATTCCGTTGTTGGTTGGTATGGAAGTACATTAAGTATTCCGTTGTTGGTGTGGTATTGAAGTACCTTAAGTATTCTGTTGTTGGTGTGTTATTGAAGTAAATTAATGCGTCTACTCCAAATGAAATTGCTGCGTTTGACTTAATCAGAACTCTGATATATTATGTAAAATACGGTAATGGTTTAAATAAAAGTAATTCACCAAGCATAAGCAAATTTGTAGTTTATTTCAGCGCAGAGTTTAAAATGTTTAAAATGCCAGAGAGGGTTCACGACTTAAAATGGACTGGAACCCATGTATTGGGAACCACATTGCTTAGATTTGGCTATAAAATAATAATTATCAATGTAGTTCCGAATGGAGTGAAAATTAGATTTGAATGTAAAATCATGAGATTGTATTTTACTAGGAATCTTAGACAAATTGAATCACATACAATCATGATAATAGAGAAGATTTATATGGTAAATCTCAACGTACTTGAATTATTCAGAATCATTGCTTTTATGAATGGTGTTTTTGTAATTATTGTTCCATATAAGGTAGTCAGTGGTAGGTTTGTATTATTGCTAGCTTGAGCTTCATAACTCAATGGTTTGGTTAAGTTTAACTTTAATGGCACTTGTATTACTGATATATATTCACCTTTATTGAGGTAAAAAATTTGTACAGACTGCACATCAGCACTTGTCACTTCAATGAAAGTTTATCACTCTTGATATCTCGCTCTTTGTATCACTTTGATCAAAATGTTGCGTATTATATGTGCTAGTTACGTTACTTCGAAGAATGACAGAGCTTGTCACCGAAAGCTCTACGTATAAATCTGTCATTTCACAATACGATACGCCTCCGGCGTTTGCTGGGGGGAGATGTCAATATACGCAGTGCATAATGGGAAAATATCGACATCCAAAGCCCGCGTATTACGAATACAACACCGCTTATGCTTATCCTTCGGACGGGTTGCTAAAAATGTGCGAAAATCTAAAATGTACTTTTTGCACATGCGTTTTGAAGAAGAATCCGTTTTGGTAGCAAGATGGCGGATTCATGTAAAGGGTGAATTATAAATAATTAAAGACAGAGAATTTATCTCGTCTGATGTCACTGTCAATAAGATCCTTGATTGTTTACACAGGTTAATAGCGCGTAAAAGGAAGACCAATCTATCTGGTGCTGATCGGAGAAAAGGAATAGCAGCAAATGGCGAAAAATTACGTAAAAAGCAGCTTTTCTAGGCATTGTTGACATGGTGCCTTCACGAAAGAGAATTTCCTACTATAAAGACCTAACTTTTGAGATGGTTTGCATGTTTGTAGGTGCAAAATTAACAATAAGGCGCCCGGTTATACCGCCGCATTCAGCAAGTCATTAACACGACACTTGTAAACAAACCGTGCTCGAATTTGATTGACAGATGACGTCAGACGCGATAAAATCTTTTTATCTCTGTCTTTAATTATAGTTTAATCTCTTTGGTATTGAATAGACTATCGAAGATGATATTTTTTTACTATGAATTATCAAATTCCATATTAATAGTAATATTGAGTATTATGTAATCAGGCACTGAATCATATAATGCATGTTACCATCATATAAGGAATTAAAAGTAAGTCTCACTACCTGAATTGGTTGAATGATGATATATTTTCACATTTAATTATATTCACGCATCCTTTCGGTTCCCAGGTCCACAATCTGATTACAGTGGATAGTTAGGAAAGATACTTGTATATCACTTCATATTTATATATCATAAATTAAAGTACAAAATGTAAGTAACAATGAAATAGTTCATCATTATACGATAATATTATATTTTTACTTAGATTATGTGTCATGTCATAAGTATAATACATGTTCTGATATGATGTTTCTGATACTATACAATATTAATTGGTGGCAAAACAGTTGTTTTAGAATTTAGATGATATCTGTCAGATCTGTAATGTGAAGTACATAATTCCATGTTTATATCAGTGTTGAGTATTCCGTTGTGGCATGGAAGTACATAAAGTATTCCGCACAAAGCGTTGTTGATGTGGTATGGAAGTACATAAAGTATTCCGTAGTTGGTGTGGTATGGAAGTACATTAAGTATTCCGTTGTTGGTGTGGTATGGAAGTATGTTAAGTATTCCGTTGTTGGTGTGGTATGGAAGTACGTTAAGTATTCCGTTGTTGGTGTGGTATGGAAGTACGTTAAGTATTCCGTTGTTGGTGTGGTATGGAAGTACGTTAAGTATTCCGTAGTTGGTATGGTATGGAAGTACGTTAAGTATTCCGTTGTTGGTGTGATATTGAAGTACATTAAGTATTCCGTTGTTGTTGTGGCATATGGAAGTACATAGAGTATTCCGTTGTTGGTGTGGTATAGAATTACGTTGTGGTATGGAAGTACATTAAGTATTCCGTTGTTGTTGTGGCATATGGAAGTACATAGAGTATTCCGGTTGTTGGTGTGGTATGGAATTACGTTAAATATTCCGTTGTTGGTGTGGTATGGAATTACGTTAAATATTCTGTTGTTGGTGTGATATGGAAGTACATTACCTCGTCTACTCCAAATGATATTGATGTGTTTGTATCATATCAGAACTCTGGTATATTAGGTAAAGTACGGTAATGATTTAATACAAGTAATATTCACCAAGCATAAGCAAATTTTGGAGTTTATTCCAGCGCAGAGTTTAAAATGCCAGAGAGGGTTCATGACTTAAAATGGACTGGGGCTATCATGTATTGGGAACCACATGATTATATTTGGCTATAAAATAATAATTATTAATGTAGTTCCGAATGGAGTGAAAATTATATTGGAATGTAAAATCATGAGATTGTATTTCACTAGGAATCTTAGACAAATTGAATCACATACATGATAATAGGAAAGATTTAAAGAGTAAATCCCAACGTACTTGAATTATTCAGAATCAAGAGATTGCTTTTATGAATGGTGTTGTTGTAATTATTGTCCAACTAAGGTATTCGGTGGTATTTGTGTAATATTACTAGCTTCAATGGTTTGGTCAAGTTTAACTTTAATGTCACTTGTATTACTGTACACGTTTAGTTGTACAGACTGCACTTCAGCATTTATCACTTCAATGAATGTTTATCACTCTTAATATCTGTCTCTTTATATCAACTTGATCAAATTGTTGCGTATTATAGTATTAGTTACGTTACTTAGAAGAATGAAAGAGCTTGTCACCAACGGCTCTGCGTATAATTCGGAACATTCGCAATACGATGCGCCTCCAGCGTTTGCTGGATGAGATGTCAAAATACGCTGTGCATAATGAAAAAATATCGACATCCAAAGCCCGCGTAATACGATTACAACATAGGAACATGATGTGTTTGTGTGTTTAAATGTTAATATAATTATGTTACACGCGAATGCGCAGTAAAACAGTAATTTACAATTATAGTAGATCCATTTGATCACACGGAATTCTTCGTAGAGCTGTTTTCAACATTATTATTATCACACTCGCGTGAAAATCCAGTTGTGGCTAGAACGGGCAAAAATTGGACTGAGCAACCGCTGGCGGCGCATCGTATTGTGAATCTATAATATAGGCTATAATGGTACCATAATAAAGTTTTAAAATCAGGAACACGAAACTAGGTTAATGCGATGATCATATTTAATCCTTCGATCGAGTGAAATAGAAAATCACTCTTGAGCAAAATTGAACCCAAGACCTCTGGGTCCAGTGCTCTTCCCAACTGAGTTTATACACACTAAGCAACGCACAGTCAGT
Organism: Amphiura filiformis; assembly: GCF_039555335.1. NCBI lineage: Eukaryota > Metazoa > Echinodermata > Ophiuroidea > Amphilepidida > Amphiuridae > Amphiura > Amphiura filiformis. The sequence goes on along the minus strand of NW_027305519.1, from coordinate 297,005 downwards.
GTGTGCATTATAAAACGAATTGAACACTCAACTTGGTCCTACCAATTGCATATAATTTATAATGGTTGCCAAGGTTTTTCGTATAAAGTTATGTTTACGTTCAGCCTGGTAAGAGGGCTGAATGGTGGAGCGATAAGGGGCTGTGCAATAATTATGAGCCCGGGGGGGTAAAATTTTCGAGCGGCCTGCCAAAATCTCTTGTCCTCCCCCCCCCAATCTCTCTCTCGGCCCGCCAAATAAACTTTGTCCCCTTTACACATGCCAAACTTTTGGGATCCAAATTTGCAAACCTTGCTCCCCCCTTCGGCTCGCCAAAAATGTCATGCCGATGCCCCCCCCTCAATTTTATCCTCCACCCAGGGCTCGTAATTCTTGCACAACACCTAATATACATTTGACTATATCTGCTACCAAAATGTTTTATAAGATTTGGGCAAGGCGTCCGCAGAAATGGTGACCTGTCCGAGAAACTTGAACAGAAGGGCTGGACGCAGAGACTATAGCCTATAGTAAATAAAGTCTTGAATTTTGTTAGTCTGACGAGATTCATCTGCAGATGTCGCAAATGTTGAATGACATTAAAGCACGTCATATTTTGTTGCGGTATCTACGTGACCCTTTCATCTATCATGTCTATATATCATTGCAATATCAGTCTAACAATCCATAATTATTTGAAGACTGCTATATATCTTGTTCTCTGTGTTTTTTCTTCCGACCTTCACTTTTGTAGAACTTTCTCCCGTCACCATTTCTTACCTTACCCATATTGTGTCGGAATACACCGTTTGGCCATCTGGATATTCCTTTGATCGATAGCGCCCTCTCTGTTGTAGACTACTGTTCATTTTTCTGTCATTTTGAGCTCATGTCACTTTAAAATGTATACACGAATATAAATGATATATATTTCGTAATTTGAAATCAATACGACCCGGTTGAGTTTTATAAAATCTAGTACGTATTTATAATAATAATTAAAAAAAACTATATTATCATGTATTAATAAGAACAGTGAGTGTACTTTTTGAAGCTTGTGATATTGAATCGTAATATAAATGTACTATGCAGGTTCAAGTCCCAATAATTTTACTCCCATTTACCTATCAGAAAGGATAAAGGTCAGAATAAAATGCTTCAACGTTTCGGGCCCGTTTTACCGTTGCGATTTTTTACAGTGTTGACAGAAATGTTGACAGAGAGTAAATAAAATTACAAATGTGTGACAATTACAGTTTTCGACACGGCTATATGTAACTTGCTAATGGATTTGTGGTATATAAAACTTATTTAAGTAAAGGTTTATCAATATTCAATATAAGAAATTAAATGTCATATATTATTGTAGTTTGCGTGTCATTGTGAATTCAATGGTTAAATAAAAGTGTATTCAAGTACTAAATTTGATTAATATCGTCATTATTATGTACCAGGTAGGGTCACAATTTACTACAAGTGAACAGAGTAAGGGGATCACGTAGAAGCTCGTACATGGGGTAAGGTGGGTGCGAGGTGCGGGAAAAACTATAAAACTACAAAAATATAAAACTAGAGCTGAACCATGTTTATTTCAGCTATTGACCTAGGTATTATGACGAGTGGTATCCCGGTGGGGAGATTATTTTTATTGCATTATTTACGTTGCTCTCTTTCATTCTTAGCATTTCGAGATATGAAAAGGACCCAAAATACGAATACTGACCCAGGTCTTATGAGGAGTGTCGCCCCTGGTGGGGAAATAATTGTGTGATGCTTATTAATATTATATTCTTTAATATATTCACTCTCATATGACACCACTCGGGGGTCATACCTTCTTGCCATTTTGAGATATGACTAAGGATCCATATGAATATCGATTAAGGTCTTATGATGAGTGTCACCCCCGGGTGTGGAAATATTTTCATTATATTTTTTACTTTGTTCTCTTTCATTTGACACCAATCGGGACCCCCCCCATGGCCTTCGATCTCAAACACTGTACGACGTTTATAACCAAGTCTTACTTCCAACATGCCTACGCCGCAAGAACAGTGTTAAGAAATTGAGGACATATTGGTGTTTAGAGAGTTAATAGCATTTAAACAGTGTAATGCGTACATCTAAACAAAAAATCATATGAAATAGGATCTAAACATTGAAGTATTTAAATCCTCGACATTTAGACTTAAAAGTTTCTAAACTCCCAATCAGTCCATGATTTCTAAACTTTGTTTTTGCAGTGTATGTACGCGTATCCTTTGATACGAAACAATTCAAACAAAACGTTTAGAAAATGGGCTATTCCAGAAAATAAGTGCACCTTTAGAGGAGGAGAATTTTCAATAAACGAAATGTCTGGATTAATAAGTTTGCTTTTTGAAAACGATCGAAAATCCAGTTGCCATTGTTACTGGAAAAAGCCTTTTTGAAATTAATGAAAAATTGCGGAATTGTCCAAATTAAGCTGTCAATTGAGGCCTGAGGATTTCCTATTGTGAACTATTTTCCAGTGTTGGAGGACTCGGACTCGGACTCGACTCGAGTTCGGACTCGAGTCCTTTTTCAAGGACTCGGACTCGGACTTGGACTCGGGAGCTAATGACTCGGACTCGGACTCGGACTCGGACCCCAAGGACTCGGGGACTCGGCTCCGAGTCCTCCTCGAGTCCAGCAAAAAATGGTCTTTTTAGGTCTTTCATTTTCGTTCATTGTAAACTTCCTTGCTTGATCAATGATTAATTTAAGTAATTTTGCATGCAAATAAATTCAGTTTGTAAATAAAAGTACAACTAAAAAGCAAGATTGCTTTCAGTTATATCTTTATATATAAATGGATTTTAATCATCATTTGTTTTGACATGACTGCTTTGTTAGACACAAGTCTAGAATGTATGTACATGAATAATAATACTCTGGGATGGGGCTAGACCCTCCCTCGGGTCCATGGAGAACGACTGGTAATGTAGATTACATAGCATTAAAAATCACTGAAATTTAGCGTTCAATATAGGAGGTGTGATTAGTGCAGTGGCATCAATTTGTGTAGAAAGAGGAATTGGTTTTGGGCGCTGTGTATTTAGAATCGGGGGGGGGGGGGTGAAGGACTATGGCATATTTTGATAGGCTATTATGATATTATGTAGGCCTATCGTTCCATTATCCAGGCCGGACCGAACCGAGACTGTGGGACAGTCTAGGATGGGGCATTCAAGTTAAATTTTGGTAGGGGTGTGTTGTGCCGAACTTTGTGGTCAAAATAGGGGCTTGATGAACTGAAATTTCAACATTTTTGTGGAGGTCTGTGAACTAAAATTGGGTGAAATTATAGGCTTTGGAGCTAACAAATTCAAAATGTTTCAAAATTTGAGCTAAAGAGCTACCATTTTCAGAGTGTTAGGCTCAATGAACTGGAGCATGATGCAAATGTGGGTCTTTAGGAACTGCCGGAGAGCCTGAGCAAGGGACCCTTGACCGCCGCACATACCCGTACCACCTTCACATGTGAGTGACCACCCCCACCCCGGAATAATACTGCTTAGGCCTAAAGCCAGATCCAACACCCCTGAAGTTTGGTACTGACGTCATATATTTATTGTCATAATGCATCTTTTGCCTCTTTAAAACACAAACCTAATAAGTTACTGTGATTATTCTGTTTCCAAGGTATGCTACCAAGGAGCTGAGCAAAAATTATGAGCATTGGGGGGAAGGTAAAATTGTGGGTAAGAATTTTTTGGCCGATCGAAAGGGAGGGTGGAAGCCATTTTTGGCAAACCGAGAGGGGGGAACAAGCAATTTTAGGCATTATGGGGCACCTTTCAAAATAAAGCGCTCTAAAAGGCTTATAGAAAACAGTACGGAAACGTTTACATATGCCATGGAAATATTCTCTTATTTCCATGTAGGCTATATGCAAATTTCCCTGCTCGCTGCGCTCGCAACATAATCATAATCTTAAACCATTTAAGGTTTGTAAATTGGAATCCCAAAACTTAATGGCATGTGCAAAAAGGGGGGGGGGGAGCAAAGATTTGTGGGAGGGGGGACAAGCGATTTTTGGCAGGCCGAGAGGGGATAAGCATTTTTTGCAATTTCATCCCTCCCCGGGCTCCGCATAATTATTGCACAGCCCAAAAACAATACTAGGCATGCTGTAGGTGGGACTAGCAAATTGTGTATTTACAAGAAAATAGTATAAAACTAAAATTCTGGTTAAGTATAGGCCTACGTTGACAAAGTATTGGTGAAAACCCCGGGGCTTGAATTTGATACATAAGGACTCGGACTCGGACTCGAACATTGAGGACTCAATTCAAATAATCACAGTTACTTCTTTGTAGGTATTGTGGTTCTCGAGTTATGATGTAAAGAGTGTCGAAATGAATACTAGAAAGATGACGACATATTATATCGTTGCTTATCATAGCCATGACAAACACAAGATAGGCACATGTTAGAGAAAGTAGACATTAATTCTAAAAAATAATCAATTTGTTTAACATTACAGCATTTTTTTTATTGCATGGGTACGGTAAACAGTAATGTTGTTGACATTAATAGTCTTTAATACTGCTTTATTTTGGTACTCACACTTTCGTTGTATGTACACTATTTAGCCTTGAACTTCACCTAATAAAGGATACGTTGATTTTGTTATTACCCAGTCAAGTGTCACACACAAAGAAGCATGTAACAGTACACTAAATCACTTGACTGGAGAACACACTTACACACGTAACGCTTGTTTAGTTAGTGTCGCCATTTTGTTAAGGAAATAGTTGGTAGGTCGATGATCACCTTCTATCAAGTAAGTCGAATTATGTGATTCTCATTTTTTTAGGGTCCTGTCCTGACGAACCAGATAATACACGAACCACAATACGTGTATAGTCCATATACTCGGGGAGCTAGAGGCACCTCCTGTGCATCCCCCCAGGACTAAACCAAACCAACTTTTTTAGGTTCCTGAGATGACCCCAAAACATAATCAGGATGTTCCCAAAAATATAAACTGGCCCCAAGTGGGTTTTTCCAAGATGGCGTCCAAAATGGCCCCCAAATGCAGGTAATCACTATAAAAGACCATATATGAATACTTTTTCTGAATCAAACTAACTTTTCTAGCTTAATTAAAGAGCCCAACATAAACTCAAGTTGATATAAAGGATAAAACGTCTCAAAAGTTAGTGTATTTTCAAAATGGCGCCCAAAATGGCCGTTAAATGCAGGTAATCACTATAAATGACCATATATAAATACTATTTCTGAATCAAACTAACCTTTTAGCTTAATTAAAGAGCCCTAGCATAAACTCAATTTGATATAAAGAAAAGGAATACCCAACAGTCAGTATATTTTCAAAATGGCGCCCAAAATGGCTCTAAATACTGAAAAAAGACTATAAATTATCATATAACAGGATTTTTCTGAACCAAACTATAACTTTTTGGCTTGATTTAGGGCCTAATATACTTCTAAGATAAGATAAAGGGAAAAAGCATCCCAGCCATCAGTATCCTTCTGTGATAGCTCCTAAAGTGGCCGCCGAAATTGGCACCATACTAAAAATGACTAAAAATTTTCAAATATTAATGCTTAGTCAGTCAAATATAAAGTCAAACTTGAGACATCTTTGTCCGTGAATAAAAAAAACCAATTCAAATATTACACCACTGATGATATAAATAAATAAATGGGAGTTTCCTATAATAGCGGGTGTATACTTTTCTCGCTATTGCACTGCACAGGTTAGCATCAGCAATGACATATGTAAATAAATAGACATTTTCTAAAGCGAGTGTCCACCGCTTTCTACTCACAAACATTTAAACCTGTGAAAAATGAATATATAGCAAGTATTCTTTTCTCACTATTGAAGAGGTTAACATAAATAATGACATAAAGTGCCCACTATGGTTTCCGAGAGTGTGTGGTTCCCAGTAGTTTCTCTCCCTATGGATAATACAGGTACAGGTCAGACTATCCCAGATCTGACCACACTCTTAAAACCATGCTCCCCCCCGCGCCTAGCCGGCACCAAGCAGGGTGCAGCACGAAGGAGGAGACTAGCGCGCCGGCCGGGCCACCGCCCCTGCCATCCTAGTCACAACAGGATTCCAAGACAAATCCCTGCCGAGGGCGAGACCAAGGAGTCCAACACCATCTGCTTCCGGGAGCCCTACACCAAGGAATTAGAGGCCAGGATGACTACCAGCAGAATCTCCGCGGCCGGAAACCGCGATGGAATGGCATCCAGCTGCCCCGGCCAAAAAGCATGTCCCATGCAGAGGCCCACACCTCGATCTTCAGTAGGTCCCTGCCGAGAGATGCAGCAGCAGCTTGTCTGTCCTCTCTAGACTCGATAAAGGTCATCAGGGCAATACCGTCGGCATACAAGATGGAACCATTTGTCAGCCTCCGAGAGACGACACCAATGAACATTACAAACAGGAGAGAACCAAGGACGGACCCCGCGGGACACCAGTACCGATCCACACCAGACTGGACGACCTGTCATTCAGCATTACTTTCACGGAGTGGCCCGAGAGGCAGTCAGCCAACCATACCAACAGCCCTCCAGAGAGGCCAAGAGCAGAGAGCCTCCCCAGGAGCCCAGGGTGCCAAACTCGGTCGAATGCTTTGCCGACGTCCAGGCAGACAACACAAGCCTCTCCCCTGCTGCCCAAGGCGCTGGTGAGACGCTGGGAAACATAAGCGAGTGCATCTGATGTCGAGTGGACAGCTCTGAAACCAAATTGCCGTCTAGACATCAGCCTCCGATCGCCGAAATGTCTCCACACAGCCCCGTTGACCAACTTCACCATGATCCCGGAGAGAACAGGGAGGAGAGAGACAGGCCGGCACCCGCTTGGAGAGTGCCCGTCCCCTTCTTGAAACATGGGACCACACCGGCAACCTCTCCCCCCCCCGCCGAGCCGGCATGCGTTCTCGCCGAAACAGAGCTGGAAGAGCCGCGCGAGAGGAGTGGCCAGCCCAGGTACCGCAGTTCTCAGAACCAGAGTGGGAATCACTTCAGGCCCAGACGCCTCGCTGACATCCAACCCTGTCAGCCGTCCCCTTACCCTCCCAGGCCAGAAAGCCACACTGGAGCACTCGGAGGAATACGAGGGAACTGCTTGCCACCCTCAGCCTCAGCAATGGCTGACCCGTCACCGGCTTTACACGTTCGTGAGTAGAAAGCGTAGACACCTGCTATAGAAAATGTCCATTATTTATTTATGTCATTATCTATGTTAACCTCTTCAATAGTGAGAAAAGAATACTAAGTACTTGCTATATATTCATTTTTAACAGGTTTAAATGTTTGTGAGAAGAAAGCGGTGGACACTCGCTTTAGAAAATGTCCATTTATTTACTTATGTCATTGCTGATGCTAACCTGTGCAATAGTGAGAAAAGTATCCGCTATAGGAAACTCCCATTTATTTATTTATATCATTAGTGATGTAATAGGGAGGAAACAATATTTGCTATATATTTGAATTGGTTTTTTTTCATTCAGGGTCAAAGATGTCTCAAGTTTGAGTTTATATTTGACTGAATAAGCATTAATATTTGAGAATTTTTATTCATTTTTAGTATTGGTGCCAATTTTGGCGGCCACTTTAGGTGCTATCACAGAAGGACACTGATGGCTGGGATGCTTTTTCCCTTTATCTTATCTTAGAAGTACATTAGACCCTAAATCAAGCCAAAAATTTATTGTTTGGTTCAGAAAAAATCCCGTTATATGATAACTTACAGTCTTTTTTCAGTATTTGGTGGCCATTTTGGGCGCCATTTTGAAAATATACTGACTGTTGGGAATTCTGTTTCTTTATATCAACTTGAGTTTATGATGGGCTCTTTAATTAAGCTAAAAAGGTTAGTTTGATTAAGAAATAGTACTCATATATGGTCAAATTATAGTGATTACCTGCATTCGGCAGCCATTTTGGGCGCCATTTTGAAAATACACTGACTTTTTGAACGTTTTATCCTTTATATCAATTTGAGTTTATGTTGGGCTCTTTAATTAAGCTAGAAAAGTTAGTTTGATTCAGAAAAAGTATTCATATATGGTCATTTATAGTGATTACCTGCATTTGGGGGCCATTTTGGACGCCATCTTGGAAAAACCCACTTGGGGCCAGTTTATATTTTTGGGAACATCCTGATTATGTTTTGGGGTCATCTCAGGAACCTAAAAAAATCGGTTTGGTTTAGTCCTGGGGGGGATGCACAGGAGGTGCCTCTAGCTCCCCGAGTAATAGACCAGGAATATGTGTGATATCCAGGCCGGTACGCAGGGGGGATGCGACCGCGCCTCCCCAAATTTGCAAAAGTATACAAAAAGTGCTAAAATTTAAGAATTTGCGAGCGTAGCGAGCAAAAAAAAATCAGGTTTTTACGGTTTTTGGGTCGAAAAAGGTCAAATTTGGGGAAAAGTCCGCTTTTTCAAAATCAGCACCGCCCCCCAAAAAATCCTGCGTACGGCAGGTACGGGCTTGGTGATATCAATATAGACAGTAGGCAGTGGTAGGGTGGAGTGAAAAAAAAATATGGCAGATTCGAATCACGTGCGTATACACACGCGTAGAGGGGAGATTTCCCGTACGCTGGTGACGCAACCGAGTAAGCGTATACTGATTCGAATCTGTTACTGCGAAATTGATCATGACATTATAGTCTGGTGCCTAAGCCAAAAACCTAAAAGTAAAAAAAAAAAAAAAAGTAACGTCCTTGCAATGTTTTGTTGTGTCTTTGGTACCCTTGAGCATTTTGAAATAAATGACCCCAAAATGACCCCATAGGGTAATACAGGGGTCAAAAATTGAAAGTGTTCTAAAATTACCTATATATCAAATTATTTGTCTAGGCCCAAGGATCGCAAATATCCATGCGCTTTGACCTCAACTATTATACAAATATTATTATTCTCAATTAGGTAGCTTTTTTATTTAGTAAAAACAATTTGATAACATTAAATGTCGGGTTATACAAAGGTCATTTATTTTTTTAGAATATTTGTATGAAAACACACTACAACAATATTTTTAAATGATTTTTTAATGTTATTGTAAAATATTTTTTGCAAACATTTTTTGCAAAATATTTTGCCAACACTTGAATAAAATTATATTAGAATATTTGCAGTAATCAAAAATTATTTTTGAATGTTATGAAAACGTTTTATACCCTTTATATAACCCGACAGCTAAACGTTTTCTGACCACCTTTTCGGGGTCTTCCGAGGTCAAATTACTAAAAACTGTCATAAGGGAGTGAAATTTTGTAGGTACAGGCAACATTTAGAGTCAAATTTTTGAAATGTCATTTCGGGTCATTTTGGGTCACCCAGGGGTCATCTGAGGTCAAATTACTAAAAACTGTTTTATGATCACAAAACTTGGTGGGTATAGTTAACATATAGAGTCAAATTTTTGGAAGGTCATTTTGGAGTCATCCGGGGTCACCCTGGGGTCATCTGATGTCAAATTACTAAAAACAAATTACTAAAAACTGTCGTATGGGCATAGACAAGGAATATGCCAGATATCAATTGTATGACATCATGTGCGGTATAAAACGAGACTGATCGTTTTCTTTTATATGGCTTATTAACGTGTCCCACTGTGGTTTATAGCTCTAGTTAGAAAATGCTCGTTTTCTTTTATTATGGCTTACACCGCGACCCACTGTGGTTTATATATCTATGACCAGGAATATGAGATATATCAAAACAGAATAATATCGCCAAACTAAGTGATATGCCTAAACCTTAAAGTAATCAAATGATTCCTCACTTGAATATGGCCATGAATCCCCGCATCCTAGCCGGGATCCTAGCATTTATACTGCTAACTCTATTAGATAATTGTTCATCTCTATTTCGTATCATACAGAAATGGGTGCCAGCTTATTGAAGAACAAAGTGCATACCGATAAGGGCGCTATTCATATGCTTAATATCGATACCTTGTTGGTTATATTCAACTATTTGTCGTTATATGACAAATTAATAGCCATGAGGTAAGATATGATAAATCAGTTTAAAATTGTGTTAAGTCACATTCGGCCCCGGGCATTAGGCAATTTCAGTTCAGTGAAACAATAATACACCACTATGGAAACATGACCTTAAACTACCACACAGAGTTGACCCATTCAGGTAATCCTGCTTGAAATTTACACTTCCTGTGGTCATGTCTTCCATCACTAGTGGAAAATTTAAAATGAGAATTCTTTCAAAACGATGAGAATTGGACAAAAGTATGAGAATTTAAAATTTTCTCATTTATATAAAACTTTCTCATTCAAATGAATGAGAAATACCAATTAACGTGTCAACCACCTGTCACATTGTTTTAAATGAGAAAAGTAACCACTTGCGACAGGTTGTTGACACGGTAATTAATATTTCTCATTCATTTGGATGAGAAAATTTTATATAAATGAGAAAATATTAAATTCTCATACTTTTGTCCAATTCTCATCGTTTCTCTGCGTTGTTTTAGTCAAGAAAAATATCCAGTCATTAAATCAGCGGAAATTGAAGTGGTTGATGATGGGTATTTATGTGATTTCAACCAGATACAAATGGAAAAGAAATGGAGAAGAACATACGAAGCCCTCTTGGTCCTGCTACCTGCGTAATGTTACAGTAACTAATAGTACGTTGTTACCCACCTATACCTCGCGACCCATATCCAACACCCAGTGAATTGAATCTTAGGCACAAAAGGCTTGTGCAATAAGTAAATAGCCCACAGAAACCAAAAAGTATATAATAATGGTTAGTATTTTATTGTAAGGCAATTAAACAAACCAGAATATTTACCCTAATATATAATTCTCGTGCGACCTAAAACAAATGGTGGCGCTCTGGCTGCAGCCGTTAAATATATTGACCTCCCACATCATGGGAACTGTCGCAGCCATATAGTGCAGTAGAGGAGGTAAATGCGTTGTTGTTTTGAATGAAAGTGATTACGAAGAATAATGATTTGCTCAAGGACAAGAAAACATACAAACCGGTAGGCTACAATCCAACCAGTGGCTACAGAAAGCGAGTGACTGATTTCACGAATAAAATCACTACTGATGGGTCCATAGACATTGTGCGCAAGAGACAGTTCGTCGGCAGAGTGCTACACTATCGTAAGTGCAGTTTGGACAGTTTTACAGGAGGAGCATATTTGTGTTTTGCGTATTTCCAATATCTGTCATTTTATAATATAATACAGCACATAATATTTACAATAGCAAGACACCTTTTGTCCTAATGTTATCTCTCAAGATTTATTACTGAATCGAAGAATAAAAACACTGGATTTGTCGTCTCTATTACCAGTCATGGGAGCTATGAACTTAGCTAGTTTGGTGACAACGCCTGCAGCCGAAAGCGTTACAGTCAGTGATGTGGTAGAGACTGTTGTGCACTTACGATGGTGTAGCATTCCGTGATTTTGCTGTTTAGATCCAAGAAAGTAGCGTATGTGGCACATACGATGGTCTTAGCGGCCCTAAATCAAAGTGTAATCTGCCGTTATTAACCTACAAATAATAGCTGCCTAAATGTGCAATCTGCAGTTATTAACCTACAAATAATAGCGGCCCTTAATATAAGTGTAATCTGCAATTATTAACCTACAAATAATAGCGGCCCTAAATCAAAGTGTAATCTACAATTATTATTAACCTATAAGCTATAAGTAATACTAGCGGCCCTAAATCAAAGTGCTAGTACGGTGTCAGAGAGTTTCCAATCCCATTGATTTGGATCCAAGTTATTGTTTGTGAGCTTTCTCCAAAGTATGACCTGCAAAAGAACACTCAGACTGTGAAAATACGCTGCTCTTTTTAACTAGGTGGAAGCTTTTGTGGATCAAGTGATGCTTTATTTGTTGATACAATCGCCATGAATTAAGCGAACCGCAGACTGTTTAAAGAATATTCTTCTCTGCCACCACATAAGACAACAAATACTCTGATGCCATTTGTATCTGTTCTAATGTCGCCTCAGGATCGCTCATCTAGGATGATAAGCTATGATATCTGCTGCAATTCTTCTTATCTTCTGCAACAAACTTGTCTTTCCATGTCCAAATGTTGCATAAGTGGAGTCACAACCAACCACTCCATGCATGGATAAACAGGACCTGAGATGGAATGTCAATACTTCACCAACGTTGTTAATAAGGTCTTGAACTTTCCAACCCACCGATATCAGCTATATTCTGGTCCCCAGTGGCACTTCTCTTCCTTGTCTTGAACATTGAAGGAGTCTTGAAGGGTACATTCCACTATCAATGTGTCAGCATCTCCGGTACTATTGTGCATCATCCATCGACTCAGCGCAAAATAAACTGGCATTTGTTCTTATCATATTCAGCTCACAGAATCTATGAAGGTTCTCACCATGACCAGCAGACCTTCCTCTCGAATGAGAAGAACAACAGTCAGCTTATCTCGCTGCTGAGTCGATACTTGGAATGGAAACCAATGGTCAGATCGTGCACAATAGTACTGGAGATGCTGACACTTTGATAGTGGAATGTACCCTTCAATTTGCAAGACAAGGAAGAGTAGTAGCAGATGACACAGATATACATTTGATGTACCACTGAGACCAGACTATGGCTGCGCGCTGATATCTACTTCCATTCAGAGAAGAAAGGGTTGGTGGTTTGGAAAGTTCAAGACCTTGTTAACAAAGCTGGTGACGTAGTGACATCCCATCTCTTGTTTATCCATGCATGGAGTGATTGCGACTGAACTTCTGCAACATTTGGACATAGAAAGACAAGTTTGTTGCAGAAGATAAAAGAATTGCAGCAGATATCATCCTAGATGAGCGATCCTGAGGCGACATTAGAACAGATTGGTACAGGTGGCATCAGATTATTTGTTGTCTTATATGGTGGCAGAGAAGAAGATTCTTCAAACGGTCTACGGTTTGCTTAATCCATGGCGATGGTATCATCAAATAAAGCATCATTTGATCCACAGCTATCTACAAAAGCTTTCACCTACTGAAAGAGCAGCATATTTTCATAGTCTGCGGATTGTTTTACAGGTCATACTTTGGAGAAAGCTAACAAACAATGACTTGAATCCAATTTAAAGCAATGGGGCTGGAAACACTCTGACATCGTACTAGCACCGGTCCTTACGAATTTAGATACAGCACCACATAGCTTGTTAAGCTGGTACTATACAATTGTAAACATTCCTCCAGGAATTCTTGTGTAAATAACGGATGATCCTGTCGCAAAAATGGACTTAAATGTGTCACAGCTTGTGAAGATTACACAGGAGAACATTGCCAAAACGCTGAGGCGATTATACCTGTAGATGAGAACGAAGACAGCTACTTTAGAACGAAGACAGCTACAGATATATATTCACATGTGGTGGCAGCTATTAGGGATTCTATTGCGACTTGCACTTCAGTGTTGTAAGCCCGGGTTTTAAGTAATTGCAACAATTCTCTGACCCTTAAAACCTACATTCTCTTAAAAACCTATTCAAAGATTAAAATCACCATTATATTGGCTTCAGAAGCTGATATATTTAGCTAATCATGTTTGATTTTAGCAATATTGAGGGCCATGTTGGATTGCAGTGTCAGTAAAGACATATACTTATGAAGATAAATACAAAATTGACTTCTGCGTCACCTAAAACCTATTCAAAGACACTAAAATCATTATCATATCTGCTTTATAAGCCAAAATATACCTAAACATAACACGTGGTGGTGGCGGCCATTTTGGCGGCCATCTTGGATTCCAGTATGAATGAAGACTTCAGTGTTTTAGATACGTACAAATTTGAATTATTTGCCTCTGAAATATATTCAAGGACTCTAAAATCATCATCATATATCTGCTTCAGAAGCGGAGATATATCTAATCATATGTGGTGGTGGGATTTTGGCGGTCATCTTGAATTTCAGTGTGATTGAAGACATCAGTGTGTTAGATTTGTACAAATTTGAATTCTCTGACCTCTTAAACCTATTCAAGGACACTAAAATCATCATCATAACTGCTTTAGAAGCTAAGATACAGCTAATTATATGTTGTGTGGGCCATTTTGGCGGCCATCTTGGATAAAACGAATTCCTCAAGGAGGATTTCTTGGGATTTTGGATATGATGTTCTATGATATATTCTGCTTGTCTGGCGCAAAAATCAGCTTTTTACCCATTTTTCCTGGTATAGCCACTGTTTTTCCTCTTCAACGACCACACTATAGCGGCCCTACACCATTTTTATTTGTTAATATATCAGTCATTTTGACTTTGTCAACAGATCATGTCTCCTAAGTTAAACGACTTTAAAATATAATATTTGATCAATTGTTTACAATTACAGCATTTTTATTGCATGGGTAGTCAGTTATATTGTTGTCTTTAATATTCTTTAATATAATATTGCTTTATTTTGGTGCTCACACTTTCGTTGTATGTACACTCTTTAGCCTTGAACTTTACCTATCAAAGATGTCAATGATTTTGTTATTACCCAGTCAAGTGTCACACGCAAAGAAGCATTTTGAAATGCTTCTTTGCGTGTGACACTTGAAAAAACAGTACACTAAATCGTGATTGAACAGTACACTAAATCACCTGACTGGAGAACAACTTACACACGTAACGCTTGTTGTGTTAGTGTCGCCATTTTGTGAAGGAAATAGTAGATCGACGACCTCTATATATCAAGTAAGTCTTGAATTATGTGATTCTATAATGTGTTTTGTAGGTTCCAGATAATACACGTATTATTTATAGGGCTTATTTACGCGAACAATTTGTGATATCAATGTTTATAGAGACCCCGGGATAGAGACATGATTTTGTTTGACGTCACGTGTGATATCATACATGTTAGCTCGTTAACGCGAACCACACTATGCTATAAAGTGTCTCGTCTGAGAGTACTCATAACAAAAAAGAAAAGGTTCCGGGTGACTACCCGATGACCATCCGGTGGTCATCAGAAACCTTTCGGGTACCTTTTCCAGAGTTATCCCAAAGTGCCCGCTAGCGGATACCTTGCGGATACCTAATTAAGTTATCCAAAAGTTTTCGGGTAGACATCCGGAAGTCTCCCAAAAACTCAAATATTTCAAAAGAGTTCAACTTCGATTCTTCGCAGGAGTTACCCGGTGGTTATCCGCTTTAATTTAACCTTGAAAATAGGCCAAAGCATCTTAAGAATGCATTGTGGGTGGGCACATGTATATGGTCAAAGGTCACTGAATGATTTCGAAATGGAGTATCTAGCTGTTTTTGGCAGTTGGAATATTAATTGTGCAGAAGTTATTTGAGGTCCAAAGTGTATGGATTTACATGTAGGACATTACAAGATGTTCACTGATTGATCTGGAACATGCTGTAGGAATTACAAAGCATTGAATGCTTGATTTCATATGACAATGCAGGTAGGAAGATTTGTATGAAATGATTTGTATGTTGATGCAGTCTTTATACATGAGAAGTAATTCATTGGTAGAGCACCAGCGCAGTCACCTTCGGAGCCTTATGTCACCCTTATACAATTGAGCACTCCATTATAATGCCTCTTTGAAGGTGTCTTCTTCTTCTTCTTTTCAAATACTGGCCAACATCCCTGGTGGAATCAAGCGGTCAGGGTAGTGCGCATGCAGATGAAAATTAGTTATTCTGGTTGGTTGCTTTGTTTCTTTGGTGATTCTCTACTGCTTCTTTGAATTGTTTGGGATCTGTTATTGTAACCACTGTTTCAGGTAATGAGTTCCAGTCTTTAATTGTTCGAGGTATGAAAGAGTGTTTATAGCAGTCTTTTGATGTTGATAAGGGTTTGAAAGCTTTTGAATTTGAGTGCCGTGAGGATCGTAGGGTAGGCTGAACATTTGCTGAACGAGGTTTCCAACTGGTAGGGATAGGTGACCGTGAATTGACTTATGGAGAATAGCGAGACGCCTTGTTTGTCTTCTAGTTGCAAGTGGCTCCCAGCCTAGCTTCTCCAGCATTTCAGTAACACAGCCTTTTGACTTGGTCTTATAGTCATTCAGGCAAAACCGAACTCATCTCCTTTGGACCCCTTCCAGCTTGTTAATGAGGACTTGTGTGTAGGGATCCCATACACTTGATGAATACTCGGTGAGTGGCCGGACGAGGGTTTTAAATGCAGATTCTTTGATGTGTTGTGGACATTGGTACAAGTTTCTTGAGATGAAGCCAAGGGTCCTATTAGCTGTTGCAGTGATTTTATCAACATGTTTATTCCAAGTAAGGTCGTTTGTTATTAATACTCCAAGGTATGGGTCAGTCTGCTCCAAGATTGATTCCCCAAGATTGTATTGAAAATGCTTTACTGTTTTTGCATGTGTGAGTCTCATCACAAAGCATTTTTGGGGATTGATGTGCAGTTGCCAGTCGACAGGCGACAAGTGTAAGTCATCTTGGAGTGACTTGGAATCAAACTCGTTTTGGATTTCTCTGTATAATACGCAGTCGTCTGCAAAATATTTCTTGGGAAGTATTTCTTGAACTGCATATCTCCTTGTCTTGGGTAGGCATCAATCAATTCTCTGAGGTGTCTCTGGACTGTGGTGGGTTAAACCGGTTTTAAGGGAACCCAACCGTCCCGCTTCCCTCAGAGCATATTCCAGTGATGCCATGAACTCCATCAGCAGAAATGATCCCGAGCACCTCCATACACACACAACCCTTGAGTAGCGAGCTCAAAAGGACATCCTCAGACGTTGTGTCTATGAAGCAGGAATCTCTGGGGTCTCTGGACTTGGGACCAGACTCTGGTGGGTTAAACCGGTTTTAGGGGCCCCAACCATCCCGCTTCCCTCAGAGATAGATTTAATTAAACCATCATCAGAGATTGGGCACTCCATTATACTTTCAGTCTAGGAACAGCTTGAAAAAAATGGCGTAAACTAGCGTGCCAAATCAATGCCCCTATATTACCCAGCAGACCCTTGAGCTAGATTCAGCTGAGCAGAGCTTGCACTGCTGGAACTGGGATGTGCAATGTCATTACATAATAAATAAATTTGTGCATACTCGTGAATTTGCGTTTCTGCATTCCCCAAAAGGTCAACAGGAAGTCTCCAAAGAGGTCACCAGGTATATCGTCACCAAAAGTTACCCGCTAGGTCCCCGAAAGTTATCGGGTAGTTATCCGCTAGTTACCCCAAAAAGTCACCGGGTAGTCATCCGGTACCTACTACCTGAATAGAAAGGCATCCACTGTGGTTTCCTAACTTGAAAATTTATCGTGTAGTCACCCGCTACCTAATTTGCATGTTAAATTTGCCGGTGTCTACTCGGTGACCGTATCGGAAAGTTATCCGCAAAGGTCTCATTTTTCGATATAGGTAAGGGGCTGTGCAATAATTATGAACCCTGGGTGGAGGGTAAAATTAGGGGGGGGGGGGGAAGGATTTCTGGCGAGCTGAAAGGGGGGGGGGCAAGCAGTTTTTGGCTAGCCGAGAGGGTGGCAAGCGATTTTTGGCACACATTCATGTGGCACCTTTTAAATAAAACGCTCTAAAAAGGCTTAAGAAAACAGTACGCAAACGCTTTAATATGCAAATTTACCTGCTCGCTGCGCTCGCAACATATATCTAGACCATTTAAGGTTTGCAAATTGGGATCCAAAAATTTTTGCATGTGTAAGGGAGGGCAAAGATTTTTTGGCGGGCCGAGAGGGGGGGAGGGGAATCGATTTTTGGCAGGCCGAAAGGGGGGCAAGTGATTTTTGGCGGGCCGTTCGGAATTTTTTTGTGTGCCTCCGGGGGGGCTCATAATTATTGCACAGCTCCTAACGCTTTGCATGTTTGATTCCGCTGTTGGCAGATTCGAATCATGTGCGATTTGTCCGTACGGTGGCGACGCAACAGAGTAAACGTATATTGATTCAAATCTGTCAGCTGATGAAAATCCAACATGGCGTTACTCTCAACTTGAGATAAAAAACACCATTTACCAGGAATAATGTGATATCAGTGGTTATACAGCGATCTTGCATAATAATACAGCGTCATAATATCATAATAATATGACGTCATGGATGGTATAATACGAAATTACCCGTTATCTTATTAACGTGACCCACACTTTATAATCAAATTCAGTAAACCTTTGACGAGCGCGTATTTTAAGTATCGCGTACGTTGGACGCACTTGTCTCTGATTGGCTGCTGAGGCAATCTGCTGTTGCCGAGCCGGTTGCCGAGTGAAAATTTATGAATGAACTGTGCGCCGTACGCGTTGTTAGCTCCGAATTTGCAACATCGCGGTAGTCGCGCTCGTCAAAGGTTTGCTGCATTTGATTATATGTTTATTTAGTCTTATTAGAAAAGATATATGTCGAATACCAATGGTTAGACAGGATATTGCATGACGTCACGTGTGGTATAATACGAGACTGCTTATTAACGCGACCCACTGTTGTTTATAGTCCTATATAGTTAGATCTTGACCATGAATATGAGACATAGCGATGGCTAGGTAGGATATTATCGTCAAACCAATTTATATGCCTAAACCTAAAAATATATTAAATGAATCAGTACTTGAATATGGTTATGAATCCCCGCAATCCGGGATCCTAACATTTCGACTGCTACTCTATTTGATAATTTACATAATTGTTCATCTTTATTTCTTTTCATACAGAAATGGGTGCCAGCTTATTGAAGAATAAATTGCATGCTGAAATAGCAAATGAGGGCGCTATTCATATGCTTAATGTCGATACCTTGTTGGTTATATTCAACTATTTGTCGTTATATGACAAATTAATAGCCATGAGGTAAAATACTGTAATTAGTTTAAAATTGTTTTAAGTCACATTCGGTATTTAAGTTGAAACAATAATCACTAGTGGAAAATTTGCAATGAGAATTCTTTCAAAACGATGAGAATTGGACAGAAGTATGAGAATTTAAAATTTTCTCATTTATATAAAACTTTCTCATTCAAATGAATGAGAAATACCAATTAATGTGTCAACCCCCTGTCACATTGTTTTAAATGAGAAAATTAACCACTTGTGACAGGTTGTTGACACGGTAATTAATATTTCTCATTAATTTGGATGAGATGTTCATACGTGTTGGTTATTCAAACAGCAAAGTAAGTTTAAAGAGTCATTCAACACAACAATTATCGAGACTAACCTCAATATTTCGACATGTAACACATGTACACTTCATTGATTAGACCTAAGGTCATCTCAGGTCAATCGTGAAGACAACTCCTTCACAACATCCTTGGAGTTCTCCTGATGAAGAAATGTGTTACATGTCGAAATATTGAGGTTAGTCTCGATAATTGTTGTGTTGAATGACTGTTTAAACTTACTTTGCTGTTTGAATAACCAACACGTATGAACATTCACTCGAATATACGACAAAACTTCGGCAAGGATTGCCTAAATTCCGTCAGAAGTTTGGAGCGGACATCTCGGAAAATCGCGAGGTACAAAAACCATCTCAGATTCAACCTTTGTTGTTATAACTCGCGTATTACTCCGAAGAGCCTCCGGTTAACGTCGTGCGTAAAAGGATATAAAGCCAGCAATATCCTAAAACATGCTGAAAGAGCTCTATTAAATGAGAGAATTCGTCAAAATAATGTTACAATCAAGTTATTGGAATCAAAACAAAAGGATTTAAAGGACAAGATTCGCGGGGATTTATCCGACCCGGAACATAGTCAAGTCTGTGAGTTCATCGCGACTGCGCAGTTAGGTGAACATCGTGCTGTCAAAGATCGCCAAATTCGGAAGTTCAAATCACTGAAGGAAGCCGCGGATTCTGTGGATTTACGACCGGAATGGATGCGCAATGGCACCAAAGACACGAATTTCAGTAAGGATAAATGGGTGGTGAACTTATCGTCGAAGAAACTGACGCCAGCGGAAACTAAGGTACTCCAATTTGGATTAAATTTCGCCCCCACACCTACACAAATTCCCGCATCAGGCATCATCACAGAGACTGAATTCGCCATCAAAAAGCTTCAATACAGTAAAAGTATTGATTGGGACTCAGTAGCTGAGTTACGTGCGAAAGTTACGAGTACTCTAAAGTCGGCAAAGCTTCCCAATAGTAACCTTTCTCGGGAGGAAAGATTGGCTTTAAACAGTCTAAAGAAGGATAAAAACATCCTCCTTCTACCACAGATAAAGGCCGTGGTTGTGTTGTGTTAGACCAAAAATAATACGATGAAAAGCTTAACACACTTCTGAGTGACTCAAAAACTTATCGTAAATTTAACAAAGATCCTACAAAGAGTCATCAAGCCAAATTGATCAAATTACTCAAGGAATTCAAAAAATCTGGCAACTTGAGTGAAGCGGAGTATTACAAGCTGTACCCCACATCCTCTTGTGTACCTCAGTTCTACGGGCTACCAAAGATACACAAGCAGAATGTCCCCCTCCGCCCAATAGTATCAAGCATCAATTCTGTGCATTATGAATCGGGCAAATTGTTAGCCAATATTCTTTCTGCTGTCGTTGGCAAATCTGAGCGTCACATTAAGAATACAGAGGACTTTGTAAATCGTATCAAAGATCTACGTATAGACCCCGAGGAAATTTTAGTCTCGTACGATGTTTCTTCATTATTCACATGTATCCCTGTGAGTAGCGCTGTCGAGGTGTTAAAGAACTTATTAGAAAGTGACTCTAGCTGGAAAGAGAAAACAGATCTTACTGCAAAGCAAGTTGTTGAACTTTTAGACCTGTACCTTAATTGTTCCTATTTTGTGGCCAAAGAACAATTTTACCAACAATGCGAGAGCTGTACCATGGGCGGCTCGGCCAGCCCGGTCATAGCCAATCTGTTTATGGAACATTTTGAATCCTTGGCACTCAGTAACTCACCTATTAAACCAAAGATCTGGTTAAGATTTGTCGATGATACATTCGTGATCCTTCGGAAGACTGACACCGACGCGTTCTTTAATTACATAAACTCACAGAACCCCCATATCAAATTCTCCTCTGAACCGGAAGTTGACAACCATCTTGCCTTTTTGGACACTAAGATCACCCGTAAGGAAGACGGTTCCCTTGACGTCACTATATACAGAAAACCCACCCATACAGATTAGTATCTGCATTTTCATTCTCACCACCCGGTCTCTCATAAACTCAGCGTAATCAGAACCTTAACTCAGAGCTCAAACAGCCGTCACTGATCAACAAGAAAGGACTAAATGCAGCTGGTAAGATAATTCTCGGTCTTCCTCGTAGGTATCCTACCAACGTTTTGCTTCGTACCCTTGGGTGGCAAAAGCTTCATGATTGTCGCTCCATTCATTTGAATGTCATGGTTTTCAAAAGTCTTACATGCAGTCTTCCTTCCAACCTGTGCAATATTTTTAATCATGCTCATAAAACCCATAACCACATGACGAGAGCATGCTCTCAGGGAAATCTGGTCCCCCTTCATGCAAAAATAATTCTGACAAACGCAAATTTATCTCAAGAGGGTGGTGTCTTTTAATGAATTACCTCAAATAGCAAAAAATCCCTTCCAGTAAGTCTCGGAGCATTCAAGCATATTTTATATTCATAACACCATTTTTATTCATTACTTTTCTTCGTGCAATTTTGATATTTAAAATGCTCCTTCACTATAATTATGTGCATCTAATGTATTCCCAGCTGGCATGGGTATTTAAATGTATTTTTACATAGTGTTTTATTAAGTATGTTGTATACATGTGCAATTCTATCTTATTATCTGTATTCCATATTTAATTTTAATGTATATGTTTTTAAAAGATTTTGATGTATTTTGTTTGACCCCTGGGCACCCCTGAAAAACAGTGCTTGCGCTGATGGGGTTTCCCCAGGCAAAATAAGAACTAATAAAATAAAATAAAATAAAATAAGAAATAGATCACATTAAGGGTGCTCTAGGCAACTGCGGTTACCGTCAATGGGCATTTGACTTGGCCACCAGTCAGAAAAAGTCCCCGGGACTTACGAAAGTCTCTGAAACTGCACCGCCCAGCCAAAAGAGCAAGACTTACATCACCCTTCCTTTCATTGATGGACTGTCGCAGAAACTGCAACGCATTTTTAAGTCATATGGGGTATCAACATCTTTTAAACCCCATACCACTTTGAGGAAATTACTTGTTTCACCAAAGGACCCAATCCCGCTGGAAAAACGAGCTGGTTGTGTATATCAAATCAACTGTACTGACTGTCCAAAATCATATATTGGACAAACTGGCCGCCAACTGGGCCAACGGTTAAAAGAACACAAATCCACTGCCCCTAGCAGGACCCCCTCAGCGGTCACAGAACACAGTACGGACTCACGCCACTCCGTAGATTGGGACAATGTTAAAGTGCTTGACAGGGAAGACAGAGAGTACCCACGTTTAGTGAGGGAAGCCATACAAATCAGAAGACACACGCCGCAACTCAACCGTGACCAGGGCCTCGAGATCCCGACACTGTACACTTCATTGATTAGACCTAAGGTCATCTCAGGTCAATCGTGAAGTCAACTCCTTCACAACATCCTTGGAGTTCTCCTGATGAAAACATGTGTTACATGTCGAAATATTGAGGTTATAGTCTCGATAATTGTTGTGTTGAATGACTGTTTAAACTTACTTTGCCGAGAAAATTTTAAATTCTCATACTTTTGTCCAATTCTCATCGTTTTGAATGAATTCTCATTTTAAATTTTCCACTAGTGAATGCACCGCTATGAAAAACATTACCTTATCAAATATCGCACACAGAGGGTGCAGATATCAATAAAGTGACCATTCAGGTAATCCCGTTTGAAATCCACACTGCCTGTGTATGAGATTACGGTCTTGTTTCCCATACATAGTGTGTATGGATTTCAACGGCACTAGCCCATTGAAAGAAGAATCATAAGAAGCTATGATAACTTGCAATAATTGTTAGTAACTATAAAGTACTAATTATTTATGTATGATCATGATTTTATAGGGTCAACAAGGAATGGTGTCAGATAATCAAGAACCATGCCTGGTCTGTCATCGACTTTAGAGACAAAGGTCCCATCAGAAAGGTCAGAACATCTTGGAGACAATACAGGCGGTTTGTATCAAACAATGGCCCAAGTATTTTTGAGTACAGAGAATGTGGCAATGAATGGCAATTTCCGGAAAACGAAGATGATGTGTTAAAATTCACGCGCCTTTATGCCGGTGTTGGTTTGCAAGAGATTTATCTAACTGTAGTCAGCGATGAAATCATGAGCTATCTACGCGACAACTGTCCTAATATACACTCTCTTGGAATTAGAAAAGAATTTGGTCACATCATGAAAGACAACATTTATTTCCCCCCAAAGCTACAACGATTGGATCTGAGCTTTACATATTCTAGGACAAATCAAGGTATACTATTTATAACATGTTTAGAAAAGTGTCCTCATTTGCGAAAGGTAACCTTTTATCATCGAATTTACTATGACCCATCAATCCGAGAGTGCATGAAAAAGTTGTCAGAAATGACACGTTTATGTGAGCTAGATATTGTTTGTACGTCTCCTTTCAACATGAAAGATGAGAATTTGTTTTCAACAATTGGGTCTCTGACATCGTTGACACGCTTCACACTAAAACTATATAAAAGTTATGAGATTGATAATTTGGTACGATCTATTGCTCACTGGACACGTCTGAAAACTTTGACATTGGTACAAGTGAAGTACACGCGTAAAGCCTTTGAAATGATGATATCCGGAATACTAAATCTAGAAAGCCTGGAAATAGGCGGAATACCCATGCCGTCATCATCAGTGGTTAATCTTATTGGAATTCATCTGTTGAAACTCAAATCATTGAAATTAACGTATCTTTCATCGTGTGAAAGTTTACATACACTGAATTACCATCCGACGCTGGAATCCCTTGAGATCCGCCTGGCATATGGATATTTCTGCACTGAACATATTAAAAAACAGGAAGAAGGGGTAGAAAGTTGTGTTAGGCGAGTATATGATGTGCTAGTTACACTTCCTAACATCAGGAAGGTAAAAATTATAGGGTATAATTTGCAGCGTTGTTTTAGTCAAGAAAAATATCCAGTCATTAAATCTGCGGAAATTGAAGTGGTTGACGGCAACAAAGGATGTAATTACTACCAGAAACAAAAGGAAAAAAAATTGAAAAGAAACACCCGTCTTCAGATTGATCATGATCTGAAAGACCCACAGAATTAGAGAAGGAGAACCGGGACTCCCTATACCGCCACGTACAATCGCGCCGTCAGCTATGGGAGACGGTGCGCGGAGACGAAGGAAAACAATTCTGCGTCTCATCTGAAGCGTTGTCGTACTGCGCGTGCTTGTCGCATCAAGTGCATATAACAACGATTGCCTCGAGCATCTGAGGGAAACCTAATACCCCCAATTTTTGCCCCATGCCTGTATCAAGATGGCGGTCGAGATTTTTGCCCCATGCCTGTATCAAGATGGCGGTCGAGATTTTTGCCCCATGCCTGTATCAAGATGGCGGTAGAGTCCTGGTTCTCTGGTTTTAATTCTGTTGAAAGACACGAGAGCACAAATTGATTGCGTCATTACCGTGGCTGTGTACTCTAGACATTGTTTCTTTCGCGAAATTGAGCTTTTTTTGAAATGTTTTTACTTTGTTATGTTTTCTATAAATACAAGAAAAGAAAATCCAGATTTGTTAACTCTAACTGCTCTATCTTATTTCACTCGTTTGCGCAATTTAAAACGAAAGAAAATCTTTATGGTAACATCGGGGTACACGCGCGCAACAACGCATCGCGTTTTGTAGTCGCGCAATTTGTTAACGCACAGATACGCTACGCATACGCAACACTTATCTGCATGCGCGACGCATCTTATGGAAGCACCACGTAAGCACTGATTTCGCAAAAACCTAGCGGTCAAATGGCTCCGTTTTAGCTAATAAAATGTGAAGTTCTTTCCCCCGATTTAAACATCAAGATATGAATAGATTTTATTCGAAACTTCTCAAGGGGCTGTGGATTTACCTGATGTTCACGTAATGTAAGGTAGAAAAACGAGAAATGCCGCATTCTCCTGTGAGCTTCGATCAAAGTGCAAAATGTGACCACTTTAAACTTCAACGGCCTTTATTTCAATGTTCATTTTCTCGGTAAAATGACGATTTAGGTACACGATAACTCAAAAAATACAGCATCTATAGGTAAGCAATTATGGTCATCATAAAAAGCATGATTGACTTAAGAAACAGTTTTCTCATTTTTTTATATTTTGTTCTATTTCCGATTTTAGGCATCATTTTGTGCAAATAGGTGTTTGTGAATTTTAAAAAGTTCATTTTGATGCCTTATATGGTCAATCTCTCAAAAAAATAAGGCTAATCTTGGTTAAGACTTCGGTTAAGGTGGTTAGAGCAAGCTTAAGATCGTCGTATCTGCCACTTACACAGTACCGCACTGACGAGGTTCTTGGTTAAGACTTCCGGTTAAGGTGCATAGAGCAAGCTAAGGCAGGGCAGCCAAAACGAGTCCCTGAGCATAGCAAAGGTTCTCTGCCCAAACCCACCAAAGCCTGTAGAAAACGTTGGCAGGCTTCGCTGAATTTTACACACACCGCTTCGATACCACCATTGACCAAAAAAGGAAATTATGGTTGTGTCATCGACCCTTGTTTATAATCATCCTTTTGATTAAAATTAATGAACGCTCTGATACATATCAGAAAATTGGTATACTATTTGCTTGTTAGTATTGAAGGCTCCAGCGATGGTGAACCTTCAGTGAAGACAACAAAGCCTGGCTGAGCTCAGCGAACCATTTTGGCTGTACACCCTTAAGATCATCATATCTGTCAGTCACGAAGTATTGCACTTACGGGGTTCTTGGTTATAGGATTTCCAGTTTACATTGGTTTAGGTGATCAAATCACGAATATCGTATTTGCCACTTACGAGGTTCTTGTAATAGGTTGTGTATTAATTAGGTCTATCAGTATGGAGTTTAAATGGCGGGGATGACAAACCATTATTTGTAATTAACATATAGGGTTAAAAAATTGACAAATAAAATGGAGAGAGAAGAGCTTCATGAGAGACAGGACTCTAATCGCTTTTGTCCAGGACCATATGGTCCTACACCATATGGCACTGCACCATATAGTGCAGGAGCATATTTGACTTATAAATATTTTCAATTTAGCTACATGCTGCAGGAGCATGTTTGAATTAGAAACATGCTCCAGCATGTACTTAAATTGAAAATATTTACAAGTAGTCGAACATGCTCCTGGAGCATGTTATTAAATTGAAAATATTTATAAGTCAAACATGCTCCTCCTGTACCAGCAGATGGTGCAGGACCATATAGTCCAGGACCATTATGGTACATGACCATATCGTCTTGGACAATATTATCGGGCCAAAATCGCACAAAAGCACCCTAAAAGTTGTGGTCTATCAACGACATATTTCTGTGAAAAAAGTCATTCGGTGAGAATGGTACAAAAGAGGGGTCAACTGGTTTAACGAGACATTCCGTCAAAAAACGCTTCAAAAACTGCGATTACGAGTGATTGAAACAACAAGTATTTCCTTGTTTTGTTTGTTTGTTTGTTAATAATTATATTGTAATGTCTTAATGGGTTATTCCGTTGAAATCCACACTCCCCATGTAATAAACTGAATCCCTCACGACGGGGTTGTAGATTTCAAATGTAGTCACCCATTCAGGTAGCCACAACAACTACTACTAAAAAAAGTTCCTTTAGCCTAAAATAATATGTTGGTCATTTTAAACATTTATGTGCAATTTATTATTCGCTACATACTTTCCTTTTTCTGGTAACATGAACTACAACAGTTGAGTGCATTTTAATACATTTGGGTGTATTCCTATTACATTTTGGTGTATTCCTAATACATTTTGGTGTATTCCTAATACACTTTGGTGTATTCCTAGTGCATTTGGGTGTATTCCTAATACATTTAGGTGTGTTCCTAATACATTTGGGAGTTTTCTAATACATTTGGATGTATTGCTAATAGTCACCCATTCAGATATTCCAACAATTACTACCAGGAGAAAAAACAGCTTCAAGTTCCTTTAGCCTAAAATAATATGCTGGTCATTTAAATATCTATTTTTAATAATCTATTATTCCCTACATACTTCCCTTTTTCTTGTAACATGAATTTTGCTGAAGGAGCGTTTTGTTGCAACCTATATATTAGTCTGTATTAAAAAATCTAATCTATCATGTCTATGTTAACACTATGCACCTATGTTTCAGCCATGTCAGATGGACATTTTATTTACGAAAAGACCATACACACCAGTAACTCTCTCTCTCTCTCTCTCGCTCTCTCTCTCTCTCTCTCTCTCTCTCTCTCTCTCTCTCTCTCTATTTCCTTTGTGTTTTTGGTCACCCGTCTGAGCCCTGTTGACCAATTTGGACGAGAGAGCTAAATTTGGAAATGTGTGTTTTTGGTTCGAGTGCACTACTGTTTCAGTGACCAAAAACACAAGATTTGAGATATCCGGTTTTTGTGTATTTGGTCACTAGACATTAAAACATCATTTTCTTGACTAAAAATTAAAAAAAGATGACAAAATGGGTAAAAACAGAGTTATTCTCTACCCTACATGTTAATAAAAAGTTAATATCCTTTGATTAAACAGTCAAAACAAAACAGAAAGCCCTATGCGTGTACTATGAATGACGACCCCTTCTTTCGACCCGGAAATCAATGCCATTCTTGGTCAATTATTTTTATTATTATTTAGGTAAAAGTACTTGTTTTTTTTATTTTGTCTTATGGGGGTTAATTCAAAGGGGTCATTTGATAAATTTCACTTACTTTTATTCATTACTTTTTTAGTTAATGAAGTTTTTTGGGTGGTATTTTTTTCTGGAGAACTATGGGATTTGTGTGTTTTTGGTCACTGTGAGCTATTGTAAACCAAAAATTCCTGTGTTTTTGGTCACTATGAACAAGTTGAAATATCATTTATTACATTTATTTGCATTCAAATGTCAAAGAGCCTTTTTTATTTAGAGCATTGTGTATTTCCTTACCTTTTAATTATCATATATCATCGTTTGCATTAGAAAATCGGTAGATATTATTTTTTTTTTTTTTTTAAAGTGTGTTTTGGCTTCCACAGGATATCTGGAAGCTTCAGAGAGAACTTTGTTTTTCATTTTTCTACAACAAAATGTATCTACGATTTCAAAATATTGATTTCCTTTCTATTTTAACTGGTCTATATCATAAAACAATGAAAAATATACTCTTGTAACACTTTTCATTTGGGTCCATTAAAGTTTGGAAACTGCGAGAGAGCAACGTAGAGATAGGTGCGAAAGAAAACGACTGGGAAAAGAAACTAGGCGGCCGCTGGCTGCCCATGCCACGCCACACCCACTGTATCCTTGGTCAGTCATTAGCAGGGAGTAAATACGGGCAAATTATGGTTAATTTAATAAAAGTTTTCATTACTTTTAACTGATAAACCGTCGCTACATTAAAAATATAATATTTTGTTTGATTGTAACGTATTTTTGATATTTTTAATTTAGCATAAAAGCTAAAAAAATATATGAAATGAACTGATTCATATTTGTTATTTACGTTTGCTGATACTTTTAACCAATGAAATCGTGATGAATTTAAAGGCGAAAGAATTTGAATTTTGTTGTTTACAGTACACTGTCATGACTGTCATCACTGTTTTAGTGTTTACTTTCAAAACTCACTGAAGCAGAATTGCGGAAGAGGTAATTAATATTATTATTGGTCATTTGTGGTTTTAACAATAATTGATTCTCTTTCAATTTGAGAACAAGGATTTATTGTCAATGCAAAGACTGAATTTCTCGTCATGATGACACATCATTGGCATGATGAATGGCATTGGCATTGCATTGTCAATCATGTGATGTCATGAATCGGTAAGCTTAAACTGCGTTGACGTTATTAATTACGGTAGAGACAAAATTTACGTGCCCAAAATTTAGCGGGGTTTTTGGCGTTTGGCACCCACTCCCACTGCGTATACGCAGTTTGACGTCGCGCGCGTACTAACAGCTGGTGCAAGCCTGAGGTCGTGAGGTCAGATGAGCATGGACATACGACATGCATGACATGTACGAAAACAGGAAACACTGTCGAAGTTTGTACATTTTAGCATGACTTTTTGACTTCAAATTGATTTATAATCACTGATGAGATGACTACAAAATCAACACTCGACTCGTGCATTAGATGCTACCAATTCTGTAAGTGTAACTGTCACGGTAATGTATTGGACTATTGGTATTGCCTCAAAATTTATGCAATCACTCAGCTGATCATGCTGATTGTCTAGCATTGTCATGCATGCATTTGCTCGAGAACTCTAGCCAAGAATTTGCTCACCGATAGCTTCACATTCTAGGCTAGAGACCTTTGCATTCAAAATCTAGTCGGATTCGCTGAAGCATGACACCGTGTAAAGCAATGGAAGGTCAGAAGTAAACACAGCCGATCACGACAGGCGATTGCATCAAAAATGTTGCTAAAATTACACTTCAGCAAAATTTTAGACTGTCCAAAATACGCAAATCTTGCTCAAAAGATACAGTTGACTCATCGAAATAACTTTCATTCAAATTTCAACATTAACAGAATAAATAACCACCGGTGTAAAAAATTGAACCACTGTCCGACCGAAAAACCATATTAAAGTACTAGCATCGAATGCGTAACTATCGTGTGCAAATTCGAAGCTAGAGTTCTCGAGCAAGCATGCATAAATGATTATTTAGAGAATAAACGATAGGAATTTTTATTTTGACTATCCTCTAGGCCTACCGTGTGATAGACGACAGGTAGGTCCAATATTTTAAGTAGTGGATGCCGGCGCAGCCGGTATCCACTACGATGAAAATATTGGACCTGCCTGTCGTTTTCCTATCGTTTATTCTCATTCTTAGTCAGTTTAAATACTATTTTTTAATAATTGTAAACTATTTTTAAAACAAAAATTAGGTTACCGTCATAAAAACTCCCCTTTTTCTAAAATGAACGAAACTTGTTTACAACTTCACACATCTTTTGTTGCGCGTACAGTACTGCTAGCGTGTGCGAGTATTCAGCAATGCGTCTACTCATACACTGCGATACATACACGAACCTCTATGAGCGTGTTACCTACGCTCATGATGACGTGGGGTCGTCTACAGTCTGATAGACTACACCCAAAATCATGCGATTATCCAATCAGATTAAGTGCTACGTAATAGACCACTCCCACTGACTAAGAATGTGTGTTCTCCTCTAGCTCTGTCATTCATGTCTGAACACTGGGCGACGGGTGTTCGAATTCGGCACAGTCACATGCATCATGTGCATGGTCATTGGTCACCTGTCATGCTTGTCGTTGCAATTTAATTGCAAACACATGAAACATGGAAATGCATCAATAAATGAAAGTGGAAATTGTTTACTGAATGGTGTAATTTGATAGTGGTCCAAGGTGCTCTGACGAAACACTCCGATCGCCATGCAATCTACGTTTTTAGGCCACTGGGCCGGGACAACGGATAGCATTTTCATAATTTTCGGGATTAAATATTCTTCCAACCTGTTCAACGGAGATGGTATTTTCATTTCATGGTAGGTATACTACTACAAATATACATGTACAATGGTTGATTGGGAATTTTGATTAAATGAATCATCAGCCTGTATGCGATCCGACCAAGACCGTATCAGTGCGTATTTCAAAATACAATACGAACGCTTGACCTTGGAAAATATTAACCAATCACATGTGTGTTGCCATGGTCGGATTCACTTCCGTGACACGCACACGCAAGTGTTCATCACCATGATCACATGGTGTCAGTGTACGCGGACGATCATCACAGTCAGTGTTGTGCAGCTGTGTTTATTCAATCAAAATTCCCTATACTGAAATGAACCTTTAATTTTTTTATTGTAAAAAGCAGGCACGGAAGGGGTGGAACTAGGGAATTCGTGGAACTAGGGAATTCGTTTGCAAAAGTTATATAATTCATATAGTTTAATGAACGCGTATTACTTATTGGGAGAGAAATAAAATGCACGCTGATGTTGATGCGTCTAATGCACGCGCCCCGAAGAAGAAAAAAAACCATGATTTTTACTTCCTAAAAATGTTGGAAAATACTTCATAGAACTAAATAATTCCAACCTGTTCAACGGAGATGGTATTTTCATTTCATGGTAGGTATACTACTACAATAATCTCTTCATTGGCTAAAGAAGACCTGTAGATGCAGGTCGCAAGCTACCACAGCTCTGCAAATAGTAAGTCTTGTGACTGTTGTTTTAAATCAACTAAAATGCATCAACCCGCCCGAAATGAATCAATCCTACTTGACAAGAACGCGCGCAAAATACTCACAAGGTCATATTTTGATTCTTGAAACCCTGTCCATCAAATTGAACCAAAATTAGTAATTACCAGGGGTAGCGCTAGGTCGCTTTTTGGGGTCCCGGACTCACCAAAATAGAGTTCGGACCCCCTGTTTTAAAATTTTCTGCAAGTTCAGGGGTCCCTGCAGACGCCCAGTTTTTTCAATCTAGCGCTATTGCAGACATACTATTTATGCTGCATTTGTGCAACTGGGACTCGCCAAACTCTACTCCGGACCCCCTACTTTTTAATTTTCTGCAAGTTCTGGGGTCCCTCACGGACACTGGAGTGTTTAGTTCTAGCGCTACCCTGGTAATTACACACAGGTTTACTTTCAATACTCTACTCTTAACCATGTCAGTAACCAAGCAGTTATCCAACTGACACAACAGCATAATGCACTGACATGGAACAGCTTCCTGGACCACATTCACAGCCCAGCCCTGTTTCATGAAAAAAGCGTATGAAAAGCAGAAAGCATTGTGCTTGGTGCCAAATGTTGGGCTGTGAAAGTGGAGGAACTTCCAGGAAGCTATCCCATGACAGTGCATTTTGCTGTTGTGTCAGTTGGACAACTGCTTGGTTACTGACATGTGTTTTGAGTAGAGTATTAAAGTAATCATGTGTGTAATTTTGGTTCATTTTGATTTACACTATTTTAAGATATGACCTTGTGATTCACAAGTTGTAAAAAATTATAAGTTTCTTTTTGAGCTCAGTTTATGTTTCATACTTTTCTAACAGCTTTTCTGATTGGCTGCTTTGATAGGAGTGTATGAAAGTAAGTTTTAAGACCCTTTCAATTGTGAATTTTTCCTATGAAGGGGTCAAAAACATTGCCCAAGGGGTATTTTTATATAATACTAGATTTCGCGGTTCTCGGGTTGGGTGGTTCTCGTGATAGGACAATCTCTAATTACGTAACAACCGTTACCCATTATAGGCCTACCTGCCCTGACCTTTTAAACTAACTATGATATACGTATGTCAATGATCAAGGCCCAATTTGACACAATAATCAACTTAGTAGTTTTGTAGCTGTGACGCTTACTTGACCGTAATCTGGAAACCCATCGTTCGCCTCTTAACCAAGCCATGTCCTGCTACCACATTATGAGCCCCCCCCCATACCCCGGAAATAGTCATGTTCTGCTGTAATAGGCCTCTGCACGTGTGCCGTATTGAAATATGTGTTGAAAATAGGCCTATTGATCCGATCAGATGCACCTGCACGATTAGCCACACTGTAATGCTTTCCGATGCTCGCACTGCGCCCGTCGGTACTCTGCGCACTACGCGATAGCGCACCGTGTGGACGCAATCACGATGCGCACAGTGAGCACGCATTAGTGAGCCGCGCGCACGCGATAGCGCGCGGACAGAGGGACGGACGGACACACGATGATTAGTATTATGATTATATTTGAACTTGAAGACATTAACAATGTGTGTGTGTTTGGAGCAGTGGCGGATCTAGAGCAGTCAGAAGGGGGAGGGGGAGGTCCAATTTTAGAAGAAAATAATAAAATGTAAAAAATGCCCCCTGAGAAGTAAGAAACATAAATTTGCAAAATGAAAACCTAATTGAAGCGATTAGGTGGACCACTTTAGCACTATTAATGTGTTAAATTTTAGTTTAAAGCCGAAAATTTGTGAAATGAGCAGTCCAAGAAGCCTTTCGTGGACGACAAGTTTTCACTATTATGGTAAGCCTATAAATTGTGTTAAAACATAAATTGGCAAATGTCTTAAATTAGCAGAAGGCCAATTCCACCGTTACGGACGTTACAGATACATGCAACTTGCAACTTTCAAGTGAATAGCACATATGTTTGCTGTTAGGATAACACTTTATTTCTTAGTATGCTACTAGTACACACTCTAATGTTCAATATAATAAAGCAGTTTTGTTTTGGCTTTCTTAGTTAATTAGCTACAGAAATTAGAAACGAGCGTTACGGACGTTACGCGAAAGTGCCTGCCTTTTTGACAGATGGTACATATCCTTAAATCTCCATACAGTTCTGTGTTTTATTTTTTTCTGTTAACAATATTGAGCAAGCCCTGACTCCATTCTATGTAAACATGAAAAGCAAGTTTGAAATTAATACTCCTGTATCATCCTACACTGCTGATTTAGCGTTACGGACGTTACATTTTATCTAAAAGAGCCTGATCAGTTTGTCATGGACGGACATTTTCCAGACTTTGATAGATTGAAAGGCTGTAAAAAATATTTGCATGAATTTACATGACATATTGGTGTTTCATATTGAAGAGTATTGTAGACTTGGCCATTTGTTCATAAAATTGGGTTGCCATCGTTTGTTACTAAAAATAGAATCACCATTATGTCCGCGTCACGGACGGACATAGATAAATTTGCAAGTTTCCACTTTTCTCCACTCTTTTATGATTTCTATCCGTCGCTTTGCAGATTTACAATTCTACTCCTGTACATAATGTGACTATGTAAAGTGGCTTGCATGCCAGATAGAAAAAGTTTTCTTACATTCTTTATTTTTGATTATCGACGTAAATAAAAAATGTCACGGACGGACATTTTTCAACGTCACGACGGACACCCAAAGCTAACAAGAGAGGCAACTTCAAAATTCATGAACTTTTTTTTATTAATAGAAGACCACCTAGTACCTTCATCTCACCCTGGAAAAGAAAAAAAAAAAATCCTTAGAATACTTAGTTTACAGGGCAAAAACTAACTTTGTCACGGACGGACATCTTTTTGTCATGGACGGACAAGTGAGTCTAAATGAACAATTGAGAAAGATTGTTGACCTTCCTACCAATTATTCTTATTCAACATAGGTTTTAACATCTAATAAACTCTTTAATAATGCTTTATATCATACTTACTGTCAATTACTGTGCTACAATGTACCTTTTTAATCAATCTTTGAATGCCAATGCTCATTTAAGAGCCCATTGTAGAAAAGTATGATTTTCTGATTAATGAAATGCAAATATTTCTCAGTTGAAACTTCTCAAAATGCAATGTTGGCTGCCTTATAGTTCAATTTGAGGAAACTTTCAAAATATATTGTGCATGTAAAAGTTTTAAACTTTTACAATACCTTAAAAGGTATTTTGCACACAACAGTTTATAAAACACAACTATAGCTGAAGTCCTACATGCAAGAAAATCCTTCAAAACTATTTACAGAACTCTTTGACGCGTGTGGTCCAGTTCAAGTTTATGTAACATATAATGCAACACTGCTAAATGGACAAACTGAACTGAACAAAGTTTATGTTTGCTTGAATTTCTCAAGTACTGCTTTCATGTTGAAAGTAAATGTTTCTCTGGTTGCTGATCCTTGAACAGCTGTAGGAGGGTCCAGCACAGCTATGATGCTGGGTAATGGTTCCCTTGAGTAGTCATCATCCCGTGCCCATCTGTATACCATGCCATCATTGTTTACAGCTTCCATGTACTTCAGTTGGACACATTCTTCAAAGTCTTCTGGTAGCGGAGTGATGTCTGTAACCTGATGAGAGATCAGCAACACAGAGCTCATCAATTAAAATGTTTACTATGAATTAAGGGTCTAAATTGATTTTGAAAGCAAGATTCTGCTAAATTTTGTCTGAAGTTTTGGCACATGATGAAATCTGTCTCATAAGATTCACTTCTTATTTACAAATAAAACTGCCAGCAGGGAAAATAACAATGGATAAATCAGAACAGAGAGTTATAGTATTTACCTGGGCTACATAGAGTTTTTCTGCTTCTTGCCAACTAGGATGACAGCAACAAAGTCCCCACAAACTGGTCTGCATGTGTTCTCAGTCTGTAAATGAATGAAAAATTGGACAAAATAATATAAAAAGTTCTTATACTGGTTGATTTTTATTTTATTATTGTATTTTAATTCATTTTTATTTCATTTTATTATTTTTATTCGATGATAAGGCTAATGAAAGTCGATTCAAAGTTTCCCGTTACCCTACTCCGCTCAAAACAAATTGCTGGCCAAATATTTCATTATTTTGAATAAATGTTGATTTCTAACAAACTTTTTAATAAACAAATAAATAATTGTGTTTTTAAATATGTCATAAATCTCTTTCTGTTGATTTTCAGGGATTTTCTTTGCAGTAGGAGCATGGTATATGGCTAATAATGAATTAATAATGAATACCTACTCAATTATCTGTCCCGCACTTTTTGATCTGCTCTGATCTCATCCCGTAACAAATATTGTGAAACTTTTGATAATAGTTGTACAATCACCTTCATGTGGTTCTAAACTACATCTGTAAACTACAAACTGTGATTTATCACATGTATACATGGGCAGCTATTGGTTTATGCCTGTAACAGTTGCAATAATGAAATGGTATAAAATAATGAATAATGAATAATGAAATGGTCACCTACACAGTCATGAAAAATTATGTAACGGGAAACTGGGACTTGACTTTCATTAGCCTAATGAATGATTGATGAATTGTTAATTGTTAATGGTTGCATTTTTAAGATGTTTTTAAACTTACTTTGTCATCATCATCATCATCATCATTGTCTCTGTCACTATCACTGTTTTCTTCCACTTCACTGGTCTCTGTGTCATCCATGGCTGTGTCACTGTCTTCTCCATTTTCACTGTTTCTCCCTGTATCACTATCACTATCTGAATCGTCATCATCATTGGTCGCTGCACTGCCACTGGTTCCTGGTGTCAACTTACATGCCCTTTTCTCTGCACAAGGGCTTCCCAAAACATATTTCTTTTTTCCAGGACTGAGGTCATACACTAACTTCTTTAACACGTCTGCTTTTTTCCGTGGGCTTTTTGGGAGGGCAAGTGAAGCTCTTTTTAAACTTCTGACCAGTGAAGGTTTATGTGCATAGGAACTGGGAGGAGTTGATCCCGATCCAGCCTCTTCAACTGCCGGATTATTGGTGGCGTGCTCGTCAGTTTGTGCAGTGTTATCTTTCTGCAGACGTTTAGCCTTGGCTCTAACTTCTCGCTTCGAGCAGCATCTTTCTTTTTACACTCTTCCCAAAGCTCTGGATTGTTTCTTTTCATATCGATTCGCTTAGATTTTTTCCGTAACGATCTTTACTCGTCAATCTTGCATGATGCCGTCTATAATACTCCTTCTGTCAAGTTTTCTGATCTTTTGGTTGAATTAATCTGAAGAAAATTTTTTAAAAAAAATCATCATTCATGACTTAGACTTTTAAATATATCGTATTTTATGTTCAATGCTAGTGTAGGCCTAGTACCAATTAGGCCCTTCACACTTAATTTTTAGTTTCTTGTAAAAAGGTTTCAAAAAGGGACAAGGTGACTTTAAATTATAATATTAAATTAAATCTATTATTTTTCTTTATTAAGTTTTAATTATTACAACCAATTATCAACTCATTTTCACTAAAGCGGGCATTTATAATTATTTCACAACAATGTAGGGGCCTATTTTATTTTACAAATAAGTTAAGGGTGGAGTTGTGCTCTTTTTTTTTTTTTCATTATTGTTGATATAAAGTCAGAAAATGGCAAATAGAAGTAATTGAAAGTCATTTTAAAGGAGAAAGTCCAAAATAAATATAAAAACAATCATTTTGTAATTTGGAAGGGCAATGTTAACAGGAATTTACTAGTTAAGAAACAACTGCAAAGGGCCTTATTGATGATTATTTCTATTCATTATTTTATTAACAATTATTATTATTATTATTTCATTATCATACATATAATTAGGCCTATTATCAAATAATAATCATCATCATTGCCTTCACCTTAATTGTTAATGATGATTTATTACTTTCCAACATTTAGAATGAGTTTCAAGCAGAGATTCCTCACAGCAGGAATTAAATAAATAGGTCTATCTTGCGAAGTAATATAAACAACAAACCTTTTTTTTGGCTTTTAGAATGTCTCCATATCCACCATGTGCTTCTGGCAATGGCTGCAGGCAGAAAGACTGAACATGCTAGAAGGGTTTGTGCTTCACTGCACACAAGCTCAGCTCAATGTGAAACTTCCTCATTTGCATATGGGTTTGTCCACTATTGAGAGGGGTGGCAGGACCATGGCACGCTTGAAAATGTCCGTCCGTGACAAATTTGTTGTCCGTCCGTGACATACATATATTGTGAGATTATATTAAGATGGATGTATTTTTATTTGGTTTCAACCTTGGTCAGTGATGACTAGGTACTGGTGAGATAGTTCAGCAGGTTTGTTTTTCTAAATATTACTAAGTGGGGATTTAAAAACTTTTCGCTTATTTTTCTCGTCACGGACGGACAGCACAGCATCAAAATACAAACACGCGTGTAGTATGTTTAATTGAGAGTTAAAATTTTCCAATTTTTGTTGATATTTTAAAGAAATAATATTGAAACTATACATTAACACACTCAAAACATCAAAAAAATTATAACAAGTTTTATATTACCATACCATAAAAAATTAAGCAAATGTCCGTCCGTGGACGGTGTGTTCTGGACCCCTACGAACAAAATGGTGTGTTCCAAATCAACGCAACCACTTTCAGATTTTTTTTTTCTTGTTCCATAAACTGCAGATGTGTGCCAAAAATATAAGATAGGTTTCATCATAAGAAAACAAAATTTATTTTTTCTCAACCATGCTAACCCTTAACTGATCAGGCTCAAAATGTAACGTCCGTAACGTTTTTCAAACTGAAAAAAAACTGTCAAGGTGCTTCCTCAGATTTTTTTCTGTACTATCTTGAAGTAGGTCTGACATCAATCTATGGAAGCATGATTAGCAAGTTTGAAATAAATGCTCCTGTTTTGAGCAATAATGTTCCAAAATTTTGTTACGGACGTTACAAAAGGCACTTTTGGCGTGGAATTGGCCAGAAGTGAAAGTAGCCATTTGTTTATCCACTATTTGACTTTTAGAATATCTTTTGTTTTTGACTAGTGGGCTGTTTTAATCATTTGAAAGGACTGAGCTAACCCCCACCCCTGAGAACTGGGTTTTCGGAGTGGGGGTTTCGGTTTGTCTTAATATAGGCTGGGAAGTCAGAAAGCATTATTCAGAAGGCCCGCTAGTTAGAATTTTCTGAGTAGCGGGCCTTCTGAATTTAATAACAGACTTTCTGAATTTGGACTTTTTGTTGTATTTTATGTAAAAGTCTTGCTACTCAGATTTTTTTACTGCAGCAGGTTTTCTGGCTAGCGGGCAGACCCGCTACTAAGAATACCCACTATTCTGACTAGTGGGCTGTTTTCATCATTTGAAAGAAATTCAGCTAACCCTAAATAACCCTGAGAACTGGGTTTTCTGAGTGGCAGGTTGTCTGAATAGAGGGTGTGATTCTGCAAAGGGTCTGTTAATCAGAAGACCCGCTACTGATGTTAATCAGAAGACCCGCTGCTGAGTAGCGGGCCTTCTGATTAACGGGTTTGAATTTCTGATTAGCGGGTCCTCTGGTTAGGGGGTCATTATAAATGAAAACAAGCCGGGCATTATATTTGATATGATAGGACATCATAAAAAAGTATCATTTTACTATAGTCTGTCCACATACATGTAGAAGTACAAAGTAAATATACCTCGGAAACTGGAGGTATGAGAATAATTATTTCAGTGCAATGCTTCTTTGGTGCGCCAACTGCTGCGCTGATTTGTGCACCACGCTCTTTACGCTGTCGCGTCAGCGCTCACGTGGACGCAAAGCATCGAATTCCCGATGCCACAGATTTGGTTTGTACTTCTAAGTGGACAGACTGTAAGACATGTCATGGACAGTATGTTTAAAATAGAAAGAATTAGTCTAAAATGTTGTCCATGTAGCATCGTGATATTTGCCTTGACTGCTGAACAACGAACCACAACCACAGAAATTTCTGTACTTTCCAAAATGAAAAAAGATGACTTTTTTGTTGAAGTATGATAGTTGAAGTAACTAAAACACACATTAGATTTGGAATTAAGTCATTTTGAAATTTTGACCCATGTGTCACACTTTTGTGCCCCAACTTCATGGAGTTAGCCACATAAAGTAAGCCAAAAAATTAAGGTACCAGTTATATTCACCCCATGTATATACTAAACAAAGACAGATAATAATTGGAACCAGCCGCCAATAGCTGCATCTTTTAGCTCGAATTGAAGACTTCATTTGTTGAAATGTTCTCGAAATAAAACCATGACGATCCAAATACCCAAGGAAGATGCCAATTTAAAAGTTGCAGTTTGCTTCATTGCAAGCCCTATTGATTTGTACCCAAGGCATTCGTGAACAAGGGAACTAACGCCATGCTTCCATTGATTAGCACGGAAAACTAGCATCGTGCTTTCATTGATTAGAACACAAAAGTGCAACTTTTGATTTCGTTTCTTCATTAGGTTTTAGGTCACCGTTTCTTTGATCCTCAACCATTGTCAACAAATAAGGTCTTAAATCAGAGCTAAAAAGTACAGGTATTGACTGTTTGTATTAAATTTGACATATTTGTCTTTATTTAGGATATACAGGGTGAACACAACTGGTACCTTAATTTTTGGCTTACTGTATATTCAACGGTCAATTATGAATCTTGTCGACATGTACATAATCTAATCATTTATTCAATTAATGGTTTTTTTTTTTGTTTTTTAATTTTAGGAGGGAAGCAGCCATGGAGAACAAGGGGCTCAAGCAGTATTATATACCTTGCCTGATCAGGTGACAGAGGGTGTTTTGCCCGCAGGCACATGTGAGACTATTCCACAAAATGAGGTAAATTATTTATTTTTTATATGAAAGTCTAAAAAATTAGGCCTTCTTATGAGGTTAACAAATCAATGTGCATCTTCCATACAGCAAAGACATACCTCATAAACTGGAGAGAACCCTACTCAGCCTACATGTGAGGGCTTTAGGCTTGAAATCATACACCACTGTTGGCAAAGCACCCTTTTTAAAGGGTGCCACTTTGAAATTTTGAAAATCATTAAAAGGGTGGGTGAAAACTTTGTTGGTAAAAAGGGTGGATTGATATAAAAGGTGGGTAAAATAAAAAGGGTGGGGTTGTTTCAACTTGCAATATATTTTTATTGAAATTTTGAATGATAAAATTATCCTTGTTTCCAAGAATAATTGCCAAACCTGCAAACCATATCACAAAAGAAAATTCCATTTGATGCATGTTTACATCCACTAGGCTGACATATTATAAATAACCATAGTCACAAGCGCCACACATGGTTCTCTCTTTGCTTCGCATACACCCATAATGTTAACAAGTTATAGGGATTGGCCGTGCGACATTTACGAGAGAATAAAATCATTACATGTTCTATTCGCTGGTAGATCCGCCATGAGCTGTCGTGGCGTGTGGTGGTGAGCTGATCGACATGTAATCGTCAGTGCACGCTGGTTATAATGCCAGTTTGTCTGAGCTCCATTTCTTTAATTAAGTTACAGGGACTTTAAAAACAGTGGCATGACATTGGCTACAGCTTTTTGAGGGACTTCAGTGTGTTCAAATGGCGGATAAAGCGTAAGTGGTGGAGGTCCTGACTTGGTGCCACAAAATAAAAAAGGTGGGGGTCTGACCCCTCTGCCAACAGTGACACAGGAGACATTCAGTTGTGTTACGCAGTATATGGTTTATTCAGTATTCAGAGCATGTGTTGTTAGGGTTAGACCAGTCAAGTCAACATTGATCTAAAGGCACAGGAGCTTAACAGTATTTTAATAATAAACATCGCAGTCAGGATTCCACCCTGAGTTTTGTGCCTGTAAATCTGAGACAATTTGCTGTAACTTTTGTTGACGAGAATTTCAAGGTGATGCACTGCTTAGTCTGACACGCCACTAGTCCGACTACGCAAAGTCCATATACTTAGGAATGCGTCCAGTCCGAAAATGAAAACCACTGCAACAATATCCTACATGCAGCTAGTCCGAATTTGAAAAATACTGGGCTGGTCAGAATCAATATTCGCAATATAGCAGTGTTTCACAGATTTGGACTAGTGCAGTGGTTCACAGATTTGAAAGACGCTGTATGCGTTAGTCCGAATATAGGACTATCGCAGTGTTTCCTAAATTAGTGCTATGTTTTTCAGATTCGGACTAGCGCTGTGGTTTTCATTTTTGGACTGATGCATTCCTAAGTATATGGAATTTGGTTTCAAATTCGGACTAGCGGCGTGTTGAACCAACGCCCTGTACCCACCCAATTCTCCATGAGTATAGAAATAGAAACTGCAGGGCTCGAACTCGCCCTCTGGTACACCTTTACTACACAGTCTATAGTTTAAACGCTTTACCGATTGAGCCAACTTAAAGTAAAAAAATATTATTTATCTATAATCTATATGCATCTTTACCAATCCCATATATTTGTTTTACCCTCAGACTCAGACTGAAGATCAAGAGATTGACAATGTAAGTTTAACATGCACTTCCCTGTCTGTCTTTTTAATAGCTGTTGTACTTTCATGGACTTGGTTTATGTGTGGTTTTTTTCAGATGACGGGCAAATAAATGAATATAGTCCCATATGGAAGATATATCAAATCCTCAGTCCAAAGCTGTTTGTCTTATGCTGGTTTCATACTTTCCTGCTGCTTTGCTGCTCTGAAGATGATTTTGCTTTTACGGCGCAGTCACACCAGAAAACAAGCCGATATATGTCGATCACTCCAACGCTTTGCCCATAAGAACAAAAATACGATTTTAGAGTGGTGCTGATCAGACAAGTGCAAGCAGCATGATAAAGCATTACACCGCTTCTGGAGCAAGCAGCAGAAAGTATGAAACCAGCATCTGATGAGGCTAAATCCTTGCTCTATTTGGATCCTTAAACCATTCGCTGGCTGTTTTCCCATAGTGGCGATAGTGGCGATAGTGGGGTACCGCTAATAAACAACTTTTCGAGAAATCAGGTTTGAAGAAATGACAATTTAAAATTGAGTTGTGTAAATGAGACATTCATTATATTTTGTAAATGATGTGAAATTTCTGAAGTAAACTAAATAGATTTTTTTTATGTTTCAAAATAAATAAATTAAAAAAAATATTACTGACAAAAGGAAAACAAAAAGTACAAAACTATACGTCACTGTGGAAAACATGCAAAAAGCAATACCCTAACCTAACGTTGACCTTACGCTACCTCGATCGCCATGTAATCCCAATGCCATTACATTTCGTCGGCTTCATTCCATTCATTTACATTCATATGTATTGATGGACTTGAGCCACGGAAGTTTAACATCCTCGCAGAGGAAGGAAAGGGGCAAAGATAAATACCCAGCTGCAAGTAGTTCTTACCAAAAAACCATTTGGTAATTCTGCTGTACGGGAAGTCTTAGCTGCGATTGACACACCATGTCCCAGCGAGTCAGGTATGCAACGAAAGGCGAATGAGATCAGTAATGTATTCCACACTCAGATGTGGCCTTCAACAATCACCCTAAAGGCAGAATGTTCTCACAACCATGGACGCAAGCCTGGGTGTCCTGTTTTGTGAATGAGCCAGGCATGGGAAATAATTATACCCATTGGATTTCAAACACAAAGAAAATTGTTGCAGTCCACTCAATGAGCATAGATGTTATTGACAGGACTTCTTGTGACAGCCAACACTATCTTAAGCGCAGAAAAC
Organism: Amphiura filiformis; assembly: GCF_039555335.1. Classification (NCBI taxonomy): domain Eukaryota; kingdom Metazoa; phylum Echinodermata; class Ophiuroidea; order Amphilepidida; family Amphiuridae; genus Amphiura; species Amphiura filiformis. The sequence continues at coordinate 253,959 of NW_027305519.1, read as the reverse complement.
ACATCCAATTGTCATCACGCACGTAGACCAGTCCTGTATTCTCTATTTATAAATAGCTATTTATATATCACCATGGGGTACATGGGCAGAGCCATTACACAACATCGTATCACCAAAGAGTATCTAGATAAGCATTCACTCCATACAAATGAATAGGAAAACAAGATGTAGGTATTCATGAATTTTCATAAAAATGATATGTGTCAAAAATCTGAAGATTGGGGGATCCTGTAACTTACATATGTTATGAGAAACCGATTTTATAATGTTTTTTATTCGGTAAAAAACACCAAATTTTGAGCGACTAGTTGCTGAAGTCAACTGCCTTACCATTTAAAAGTACAGGAAGACCACCCATTGTGCTAGAGGTCAACTCTCCAGACATACTGGCACCCTGCCATTAAATGGCAACCTCCATTTCTCTTTATCAAGAATTTATATATTGCGATTTATAAATTGTGAATACAGGACTGTAGACAATTAAGTAACAGAGAACTCTATCATAAGAACAGAAAAACATCTCTGGAATACAGGTCATAAAAATATGCTAATCCATCATCCCTCCATGGTAAACTTAGTGTGAGCGATGCGTCACAGGGGTTGCTAATGTGCTCCTGATATCGAGATTTTATAGTCCTTTTGCGTGTAGCATTCTAAATGCAGTTTGTTATACCAGGAAGCATTATTGTACCTGGGGTATTGCACATGGTTTCTAGTAGTACAGGGTAGGGTGCATCATGCCCCCCTTTTGTCAACCAGATTTTATGTAGCTAGTCTTAAAATGTGCCAAATGATGAAATAATAAGATTCCCAAAATTTGAATTCATTCCGAGTTCATCTTATGGGTCCTCCGTGGCCCGAAAGTTTGAACGAATAACCCATATATGAATGTTGCTCTTGTTACTTGAAACTACAAATTAGGTGGTACAATTTTGGCCATAAACTGATGTGTAATCCTTTTGATACAGCCTGTTGTCTCTTTACTAGTGGTTGTGAACTTTGATGTCATAAAAGTATTTTTTGTCCAACTTGTTCTTATTCCACATAATTTGGTTTGCAATTCTTTTGTGTTACAGGCCAATGTCCCTCCAGCTACCAAAGCAAACTCTCAAGCAGACATGGAAGGCGGTCACCTCTTGGGGTCGCTAGCAATAAAGGTCAGGTTAAATCGGAAGCAGACAAGCCACTCAATTCATTTAAATCGGATGAATTTGAAAGGTATGACTTTTTTTGGAGCAGCGCCCCCAAATTTTTTTTTTGATACATCATTGAACAAACACGCCATAAATGAGCTTAAAATGAACCCACAAATGCAGTGTAGTCTCGTCCCCGCTCTGTATTTGCCACTATCAGAAACAGCACGACATAAACCGACTGATAAGGAGACTGTATAATCTCTGTGACAACATTTTTACGACACCCTTTAATGAATGTTATTAATAACTTAAGGGGGTACTACACCCCTGGCCAATTTTGTGCCTATTTTTGCATTTTTCTCACAAATTATAGCGTATGGTGACAGGTAAGATATTTATATTATTGGGGCAAAGACTACAACTACTGCACTGAAAATTCAGCAGCTCAAGGCAAGTAGTTATTGGTTTATTGATCAAATATTGGTTTCCCTCATTTTTGACTGTAACTCCACAACTGTTGTCTGTGCTGAAATAAAATTTCCAGTGCAGTATAGTTGTTCATAGTCCTTGCCCTATAATATACATATCTTACTTGTCACCAATGCGCTATAATTTTTGAGAAAAATGCAAAAAATAGACACAAAATTGGCCAGGGGTGTAGTACCCCCTTAAGGGTGCTGTTGAGTGGTCTCACTGGTCTGTATCATGATGTCATTGATTCCTCAAGCAAACGCCTGTTCAGCATGTTCAGTAGCTTCGACATTCGAATCATGATGTGTATAGCATAATTGGATAAGATGCCAAAAAAGAGAAAATTTGTTTACAGAGAAGATATAAAGATGTGTTTCATGCAATATTATTCATTTGTCTTTCACATGATTATGGCTAGGGTGATGTAGGCCTATGTTGAATTGCACCACAACGTCTTATCAAATATGATAAACTTGTGATGTTACTTGGAGACAATCCGTACATTACACCATGAGACATTTCAAATTACAGTCTTGCATATAAGTAGTAATTAGTTCCAAATACATTCTGAGCAACACATGATTGACATGAATACCACAAATTTTCCTACATGCCTGAACAAAGATGGCTGAAACCTGAATCCTCAGCTATTTATTTCTATGGAAAAAACTGATGTATCAATTTTTATAAACAACAATGATCAAGTCCTTGTCTTCAATTTGGTCATTTTAGGTTTTATTCAGAAATTGAATTGATTTTACTGACTTTCTTTAGGTGTAGGAAGTTTGTCAGAGTTAGCCAGTGTATCGGGTGTTCACAACAAAGAATCAGATGCAGCAACCAATATTCAGGCTGCATACAGTCGATGACACACTGTCAGGCAGAGACTTGATTACCATCTGGCACCACCCTCAAAGATAAGATCCAAGTCAGAGTACCACAGGTAAGGACTTGGACATCGGCAAAGTCTGAGAAAACATTGTTTTGAAAGTTTTTGAAATCTGTCACTAAAGTATTTGATGATAGCTCCATATTATCAGTAATTCTGTTAAGGAATAAAACTTTCTCTGTTGAGGCATCTGACTAAGACATTCCAGGATAAAAGAGCATTATTGTAAAAGTGGAAATTTTTGTGCTATATTTATTTTCACGCTTTTCACGTTCCAAGCTGCTACTGTGAAAATAACAACACATGGATATATTCCTTTCATTTATAAGTCAATAGGGAATTTAGAATTGCGAGTTTAAAAACAAGAGAAACAGTTCAAAATTGTCCAAGCGTGGAAGATGCACCCCATGAAACAGCAGTTAAATTATGAATAAAATACTGGACTGACCTTTAGAATGTTGCTGAAACACATCGCTTACCCTTTATTTGTATGTACTCTCTTTTACAGATCCATGTTTCTACAGTGAATGAGGGATTGGATTCTCCATAGACTAGTCTATACAGCAGCAGGGGTGATGCTGGTGATTCTGAGGGGAGACCTTGAGTGAAGGGCCAATCAGTGAGGAAGGCAGCAATGTGGAAAATGTAAACTACATACCCAAGGTTAGTTTTTTCCAACCAGCATTTCAAAGGAATGTATTAGTAGATGTATAGGCTAGATTGTAAATGACATGCCTGTTTAGAACACATTCAACACAATGCTTTTTCATTGTTAGTAAAGCATTTGTTGAATTGTTTATATTTTGAAACATTTGGTTAAAACTGCTTTGGTAAACTAAAATGTACATCTTATAATTAATTGCTGTAAATCTTTGACGAGCACGTACTCCTGCGATGTTGACATGTTACCTAGCCCTACATTACTAGTACGCAGGTGACCTCCAAAGTGGGAGTGTCCCGTCAGTCTCCGAATTAGTCTGACTAAACTTCTTTGATAGATGCAACGACCGGCCGTGACAAGAGTTATGTAATCACTTCGATGTCGAATAAAAAAAATACAACACTACATGTCTTGTATAAACCTATATAACTAAGGGATGCACCATTAGATATCAAGGTGGGGGGGGCTTGGTAGTTTTTTGGAAAAAAATTGGCACTCCATCTGATCAAAAAATATTGCTTCACCTCAGACCCCCACCCCCCCTCAAAAAAAAATTGCTCCACCTCGAGCAGAAAAAAGATTTGGTGGCAAGGGTGCTCCATTTTTCATCAGATATATTTATTTTGGCTTCAAACTGGCAAGTATTTTGTTCGCATTTGTTTGTGAAAAGTTATTCTGTGAGCGAAAACACTTGATTAACTCCACTTCAAAGATTTTCACCAGAGTCCACCCCCAAAGTCAAAAAGAAATGTGATGATGGGAGCCATATGTGGGGATGGATCCGAGTATGGTTTTGGTGAGATATCCTCACATGAACCTATTTATATTTTGAAGAAAATAATCCTTTGAAAAAATTCATGAAAAAAAAAAACATGCTAAAACTCACCATTTGAACCAGAAGCGTAGTAACCAGCGGGGCAGAGTGCTCCTTAAAAAGAGTGCCCAGATAACAAAAAAAATGAAAGAAATCGGGAAGGCATAGGAAAAGAAAGGGGGCAAGGAGCCTGTTTCCCACCAAAATTACCCCCGATCATGCACCAAAATGAATGTAAAATACCAAGTTTTTGTGCGGGGGCGGATTGTCTCAATAAAACGTTTTGGGCCTACAGTCTCGCTAAAGTTTCGCTAAAAAAACCCCGGTATATGTACATATCCCATCAATAATACCGGTTCAAATTGATGATTATTTTTGACTTTTTTCCCCCAAACCTTTATTTTTTACCTCTGACCACGAAAGCTGACTTGAACTGATATGAACTCATTATAACATAAAAAGAACGTTTTTCGTGCTACGCGAAATTTAGGTGCTACAAAATGTAAAACTATATTTGCTTTATCGAGGTGCTAAAAAATTGCTTTACCGAGGTAGGCCCAGGGCTGTCAACTCTCACGCTTTGGCCGTGAGTCTCACGCATTGGGTCACTTTCTCACGGTCTCACGCACATAATCTCACGCCTTGGTAGTAAAATTCACGCAAAAAGCTGGAAAATGAGTAAAATCTCACGCATCATCCAAATAATTTGTTGTCCCTACCCCCCCCCTCTTTTCAGATTCTCGAGGGCCGTGGCTCAAATAATCACAGGTCAAAATGAACATTGTTGTCGGAAAATCCCGGTATGCCTCTGTCTCACGCCAAGCAATTCCAAAAAGTTGACAGCCCTGGGTAGGCCTACTAAAAAAATTGTCACAACCCAGCCCCCCCCCCAACCTTGATATCAAATGGTGCGTCCCTAATGCATTGAAAAAAGTAAAATTCTAGACTGACACAAGTCTCTCTTCGTTTGGAAAACTGCCACATAAAACTTGACTATTTGAATTAAGCCCGCTAAGAATAACATATGTTTTCTAAACACCTTGAAATAAAATATATAGTATGAAGGAATCCGAAGAACAACTTTCTTGCCCTGTTTGTATGAACACACTGTGGCCAGGCACTGTGGTATGAACATAATAAATCAACTTTAATAGATACTTATCGTCTCGGACAGAGACTAGCTGCCTGCATGTTTTTTGATAATCTATGATCCATGGATGCATGCATGCAGGGACCGGCTTCAAAATAAATAATATCAAGTTGGCAAGTGAATATTTTTTGGTGATTGTTTTGTATTGAACCATGATCTTTCTGACATCATTCAGAGAACACCTCAAAGAAATATGAAATGTCCCACATATATATTTACTTCTAAAGTCGAAGCTGCAACACAGCAAGATAGCCTGAATTACATTTCAATTTGCCGGCCAAAAATATGATATTTTTGAACTTTTTCTTGACCACTTTCATGGAAACGAAAAATTACAACAAACCTCGGTAAAACTGACGATTTACAAGGAATTTCAATTCTCAAAAGAAAACGCTTTTCAGGCTATCTTGCACACAAAATAGTTCTTGTCTCAAAAATCAAAAAGAAGAATGCGTTTTATCTGTACTTTTTAGAATAAAGCTTCGGGACTTTTGGTCTCTAATTTCATACCACGACAAAAGAAGTACAGTACATACATCTGACACAAAGCATACATCCTTTTGGCCTGATATGGAAACGTAATTAGAAGGTAGCAATTGTATTCTAACAATAAGATCGGGGTCAAATAGCTTACAAAAGGCTCCTCCGATTTATAGTGATCTACAATCAATCGGCAAGCTGCGAGTTATTGATTTGTAATCAATCACGTATTGCACTCCCCAACGGTAACAAAAGGGTTTAGCCCAGGGTGGAAATCTCATCTCCTCCCAGTCGTCATAGGCGAATTATAAGTATGAATTGAAACCCTCTAGAAGTTACGAAGTATACCGTACATTGTGCTATTTATAAACCAGAAAGATTCCTAACACAGGTCCAATGCGAAAAAGACGGTTGTGTGCAGAAGTACACTCTCGCCAAAGGTTTACAGCAAAATACTATAGTCGGTGATCATATGGAGACAAATAAATGAACAAACACATGAATTCTATATGATGTGGGTAGAGGGTGGGTGGGGGTGAGTTCAAGGAAAAGTATTATTTTTTCATTATTAACTTTCTTTAATCATAGCACCATAAATTCTCACCTTACCAGGTACAATTTTCCCTGACTAACTAACATTTTACAATAAAATGATTTCGTACAATTTCAACTTGATAAGATGCCAACATCACCAAGTTTTAAGAGTGATAAATATTGACCTGTCTCTTCACATGACCTCTTTTTTCCCATATTTAGTTCAAGCACATGGTCCCAGGTGAGATCAGTCTCCGTCATCAGCGAACCCTAAGGTTCGGTTACCTCCGTGAGAGGGACTCAACAATGCCAGAAACAACAAAGCTGCCAGTATATTAGGAGCAAGAAACCTGCCATCATGGGATAGGTCCTTAAATGATGGCTAAGCGTGATCAACATCTACACTAAGAAATACCAGGAGGCTAATAAGGGACAGCAAGGTGAGTGATAAGTCACATGGCATGTCCCCTCCCATTCAATACTTATCCCCATTACTGGATCAGTCCCCAGAGAGTGCACACCAGTAAATACAAGTCTCCTACACCCTGGGAGCAAAAAATCAGTGTTTCAAATGAGGAAACGTGCAATACAACTAAATTAAATACATTAGAAAAGGCTTAAAACCCAACTATTAGGCCCTGATTCATATTTAATCCTCATTTAGGCCTGGGAAATAGATTGTCTGTGAAAAATGAGCAGGATCTGACTTTTTATTACAATTTGGCTAAACTTTCAAAATGTGTTACATTTCAGAGGTGGTGTATGCTGTATGGGCTATAGGGTGATCTAGTCGGCATTTTTCTGGAAAAAAAGGCTGGACTCCGTATATAATTTCTACAATAGATGACTTCATCTGACCTTCGACTTGCAGAAAGGGTAAGTTTTGAAGCTCTGGAGTCAAGAAAATGATGTTTTCCTGGACCCTGTTTGTACAGAAAGTCAATGGGAGCTATTTACTGGTGTGCACCCTGTACAATTTTGACCTTTTGACCTCGGTCACAATGTTTTCCTTCGAGTTTTAAATTGTTATCGATAAAATCCTTCAAAGCAAAGCTACAAATGACTGTGTAACATATCAATTAGGTGATTTCTAGCTTGTTTAGCTAACTACCTGCAGAATTTTGACTATTGAAGGAGTATAAAGGTAAGAGTTGTGTACAAATAGGGCATAAATCAGTGAAATGGATACTCGGATCACTCAGATCACTGACATAGCATTGTAAGACGGTGCATGATCATGCATCGCGAGACTTCCAAATTTGGCACTGCTGTCGTGCTCTATCATAGAATTGCAAAAGCTTAAGAAAAGCATTCCCACCATGTTTCGAGCATGTATTTAGAAGGCTGTGATTGGCTGACTGGAACCTGCATTGGACACAATGTTGGTAAGCTTAAAAATTACAGTGACCATTTTTGGTCAGCCTTTAACATGTTTTAGGCAAGCTAATTTTCATCACTGTACCCAGGCTCTACTCCTAGGGCTTATGTTATATAGTTACTAGCCATGTACAGTGGTGTAGCATGAGATATCCTGTGGGGGTTGGTGGGGGGGGGGGGGGGTGGCACAGACCACTATGGGGGGGGAGTGAGGGAGCATCACCAGGCCCTAGGGGGCACCCAATCACTTTTTCTGCCATTTTCCTCAGGGATTTTCAAAATCAATTGACAGGGGACATGATGCTCTATCACCCCCCCCACCCCACCCCACCCCTATGATGCTACACCACTGGCCATGTATTTTCTCCTCATTTGCTTATGCAATTTGCTTATCTTCATGTTTGCTTGCTCTTATTTAGGGAAATTGAAATGGGAAATCATGAAATTAGTTAATTTTGTCATTGCTATCAGCAGTAGATAGCAAAATATTCTAAAAATAGTACCATGTCAATTAGCTGATTTGCATAGTAAAAGCCCCTTCAAACTGAAAGAAACCAGTCTAATTAAGTTTACTAATGTCCAAATTTATGATTTACTATATAAACATAAAAACATAAAAATTGTTTAGAGTGCACACCAGTAAATACAAGTCTCCTACACCCTGGGAGCAAAAAATCAGTGTTTCAAACGAGGAAACGTGCAATACGACTAAATTAAATACATTAGAAAAGGCTTAAAACCCAACTATTAGGCCCTGATTCATATTTAATCCTCATTTAGGCCTGGGAAATAGATTGTCTGAAAAATGAGCAGGATCTGACTTTTTATTACAATTTGGCTAAACTTTCAAAATGTGTTACATTTCAGAAACACCAAGCTATTCGTGAGGTGGTGTATGCTGTATGGGCTATAGGGTGATCTAGTCAGCATTTTTCTGGAAAAAAATGCTGGACTCCGTATATAAATTCTACAATAGATGACTTCATCTGACCTTCGACTTGCAGAAAGGGTAAGTTTTGAAGAACTGAGTCGCTCTGGAGTCAAGAAAATGACATTTTCCTGGACCCTGTTTGTACAGAAAGTCAATGGGAGCTATTTACTGGTGTGCACCCCAGAGCCTGTCCCACTCCATATAAGATTTTGTCCCTGGAAACTTGTACTTGTGATATAACCTTTGATGCAGTTTAATAAATTATAAATCCTAAAATCACTTCATAAGGGAGTATCCATTCCATGCTTAAACACTGCAAAAGTATAATTTTGTCATATGGGCTAGTTTTAGCAACCACTATTATTATTATGTAAGCACCGCCATCTTACTTTGTAGCCATATAGGGCACAAAACTTGCCCCTGAATTGTTAGCCCCATGGAAAATTGAGAGATAAAACCTGTTGTGAGGCACCACCCAAATATACTACCCTGATGCTGATGATTTAGTCAAGGTGTTGTTAGTTTTTACATCATTGTACATTGTATGGTTATCTGTGGCAATTTGGTCCACTTTCATGTGACAAATGCTATGAAATTTTTTATGATGAGTGATTGTTGAAACAGATAACAACAGTATTGAAACAACTTTTTATTTGCGAACTTTGATAAACACGTTTTGCAATGGGCGCGGCCATCTTGATATATGTTGAGTCATTTTAGGCCGATACGATCCAGTTCTGATGAGGGTGGGTTAAGGGAACGCCAACAGGAAGGAATGGGCGTTGAGAGACCTCAGTCGAGGCTTGCTACAACTCAGACAGAAAATAGAGATTTATATTAATGTTACTTGAGCAACATCAAAGCCGTAATATATGATCTTACGATATGAAATTGGTTCATTTGTTTCCAAATCTGATTTTGTGGCATTTTTGTAATGTTTACACATGTTCCAACTTACGAGCGTACACCTAAATGGAAGCAGCCAAATTTGTTGTGTTTTTCAGGTCAACAGAGTAGTTTTGACATATCATAATTCATGCTCTAACCCTAACCGCCTAAGGGCTTTTTGGCGACGGGAAGGGAAAGAAGGAAAGAATAAAGAGAGAAACGAAGGAAAGAAGTTGTTTGGGTGGGATTCAACCCGAGACCCCTCGCATGCCAAGCACTCGGTCGGCGACACTTTGCCACGGGTCTTGGGCTTCACTGGCCAGCTTAAACCGCGCCTATATATCACTTAGGGCGCTTGCGTCATCACACCACGTGGGATGCATGCACGAACAGCGGATATCTCAAGTAGTATTTTGTAGCATTCAGAAGCGTTAGGGTTAAGGAAGCCTATACTGAGTTTCGATAGTGGTAACGTAACCCTACCCGCCTAAGGGCTTTTTGGCGACGGGAAGGAAAGAATAAAGAGAGAAAAGAAGGAAATAAGTTGTTTGCTCTGGGTGGGATTCGAACCCGAGACCCCTCGCATGCCAAGCACTCGGTCGGCGACACTTTGCCACGGGTCTTGGGCTTCGCTGGCCAGCTGAAACCGTGCCTATATATCACTTAGGGCGATTGCGCTATCACACCACGTGGGATGCATGCACGAACAGCGCATATATCAAGTAGTATTTTGTAGCATTCAGGAGCGTTAGGGTTAAGGAAGCCTATACTGAGTTTCGATAGTGGTAACCTAACCCTAACCGCCTAAGGGCTTTTTGGCGACGGGAAGGAAAGAATAAAGAGAGAAAAGAAGGAAATAAGTTGTTTGCTCTGGGTGGGATTCGAACCCGAGACCCTCGCATGCCAAGCACTCGGTCGGCGACACTTTGCCACGGTCTTGGGCTTCACACCAGCTTAAACCGTGCCTATATATCACTTAGGGCGATTGCGCCATCACACCACGTGGATGCATGCACGAACAGCGCATACATGTATATCAAGTAGTATTTTGTAGCATTCAGGAGCGTTAGGGTTAAGTAGCCAAAATAACCAGTGGGGTTTATTTCACTTTACCTTGGTAAAGAATCACCCAATTCCATGATTTGAGTCTTGTAACACATTGATTGAAATCCAGTATGTATAAAAGTCCACTTGTAACACATTCATTGCTAGAGAATGACTTTTGAACAAAAAATGGGTTTAATAAAGGAAAGTGTGTGGTTTATATTACATGGCAGAATGCTTATCAACATTATACATACCTGTGTGCTTTATTTTGTATTATCTTACTAGTGGTAATCTCATTCTAACATTGTTGTCTTTGTATATGATTCAAAAACCACCTAAGTCCAAAATTTAAAATGAACCCCACAAAGTCCCTGAAATGCTAATCGTCATACCTAATACAGGTTAATCCACTCATTTGCACGTAAAACTTACCATATTGACCAGGTAAATCTAACTGAAGGAATTAAAATGATACACTGGTTTTTCTCTCAAAATAACTTCGCATGGACTTAGGTGGCTTTTGTATTCATGTATTCAATTGTAAAAATCACAAACATTAAAAATCACAAACATTCATACTCCTTATTAAATATTTTTCACAGCATAATATTAAGTAACCTGTTAAAAACAATTCTGACACAACTTTTTGTGTGCAAACTGCAAGCTGTCTTCTTACTTATCATACAAGTTAATTTTGTGTGGTTTTTTACAAGAATTATCATTTATAGGGAGCACGGTGGCCTAGCGGAATGGGCACTGACTCATAATCGAAAGGTTGCAGGTTCGAGCCCCGGCGACGCCTTTGTGTTGTGTCCTTGAGTAAGGCACTTTATCTCGATTACTCCTCTCCACCCAGGTGTTTAAATGGGTACCGCATTCTTAAATGCTGGGAAGGTAACAGACTCGCTGTAGAGGAGGTGTAGCGACCCCCTATAGCAACATTACATGGAGGAGTCTGGCCCAATCGCCAATGAAAGAGAGATGGGCACTCCGATCACTGTTTATACAGGATCGCTCCTTTACCTTTACTTTACCTATCATTTGTTTCTGCATGTTAAGTATTATCTCATTATAGGGGTTAACTTGATAAAAAAAAATCAACATCAAATTTGTTTTTTCTCAAGGTGCCACCCGTTTACAATATTGGACGCAATGTGCCCCAAACCCAAACATATTATTCACCCGGGCATTGTACCTGAAGATGGCAGCTGAGCTGAACCTACTGGAATCTTTGGAGGTATCCGTGAGGCAGCTGACGGACATGGAGAGGACCAGGGCTGTCTCGTTTGCACAACAAGAAAGCATGTCTCTGGCACGCATCCTGCAGAGGGAACTAACTGCAGCTGCTGTCTTTAAGGTTAGTGATGTGTACAAATTTATTCAGCTTAAAATCGGATTGAAACTAAATAACAATATAACAGTGGTAAAAAAAAAAATCATAAAGGCTTTGTGCTCCAGGAGCACTCAAACTGTAGTGCTCCAGGATCACTCTAACTTAAATATTCTAGCGCACGGTGCTCCTGGAGCACCATAACTTAAGTGCTCCAGGAGCACTGTGGGTTGACGAGTTATGTACTGGATCAGTTGGAGATAACTTGTATTAATGAACCCTATCAATAAAAGTTGACCTACCTCCCCTTTTAAAAATTCCTTTAAAAAAGGAATAGGGCGCCCAATGGGAGCTTTGACGTGATGTGCTGAAATTGGGGGCACTCCCACTTTGGAGATGACGCGTATGTAGGGAGGCCCCGCTTTTCACCATCGCTGTCAACCAAAGACCCCATTACCAGCACGTGCTCTGTCGCACAAAGACCAGGCTATTAAGACCTCCTTTTTCACCATGGCTGGCACCAAAAGACCCCATTACCAGCACATACTCTGTCGCCCAAACACCCCATAGTTTTCCTTTAGATCTGTCACCCAAAGACCTAGACCCTAATATTTCCATCTGAACAGCAACGAGTCGTGTATCAATGATTTTTGAGGCTTCTTTTGGAGTTGGCTCTCACCCAAAGACCCCATTAAAATATTCTCAACCAATTCCCCCCTAATTTAGATCCAAACGGTCCCTCTCTCACCCAATGACCCCATATTTTGTACACTAATTTTGCTCTCACAGAATGCCAAAAATCACGCTCTCAGGCTTGCAATGACCATATATTTTTTTATATTTTGCTATCACCGGATGCCCCTTACTGGCCAGCCCTACACCTATATCCATTTCATATTGAAGTTCCACCCCGGGGCTGAAATGTAACCGCTTGGATACAGTTTTTTTCTTTAAATTTTAAAAACAATCATGTAACATTAGCATAGTAAGCAAAGAAAGATTAGGAAAAGTAAAGAATTTTTATTGCAGTGAGAAAAGATGTGAGCTCGTACTGCATGGGACGAAAGAGGGTTGGTTTCAAATAAAAAGGAATAAAGATCTTACCATTTCAGGTACTATTTTTGTTGGAGCAGAATTATTTTATTTAAAATATAGGTTTGTTAAGGATTGTTTTCCAAGTGGACATAGTATGATAATTATAAGCTATTATAACTGTCGGTTGTAATACCTGACAATATTGCATTCCTGGTTATTGATTTAACGGAAAGTCGCCATGATATCAGGTTTTAAGAGCATTTGAACTTGTTTAACATGCTTTAAAAGCGACACAAAAGTCACGTGTATTGGGTGTTTTATTAACCCAATAATTTTGTATTTCAAACAAAAATGACAAGCCTATACAGGATTTTAATGATTTTGGTATTAGGTAACTGTTTTAAATAACACGCGTCGCTCTTCACCTGGAGCATAGGTCTACTTGGGAGGGCGAGCTAGCGCAGCGGTAGTTCCTCGCTTCAAGCACCACTGAGGTCCCGGTTCAAGCGCGCGGCCCAAGGACTCATGTGCACTTGGTTTATCCCGATTCCATGCTCGCTCTCGCAGGTTTTCTCCGGGATCTCCGGTTTCCTCCTGTATCTCAAAAATCGGTGATTAGTTGTTTGGTTATCAAAACTTCCTTCACCCAATGGAATTTGGGGAGCTGCACAGATAATTAGTGGATGTTACAATCTAAATGCGGATAGGTGTGCGCCGCTTAAGCAGCAACTGGCCTAGTTGATGCGACGTGATTGTGATGATTCACCATTGCAGCGAAATTACAGCGCTTTGAATCCTCTAAGATCTGGAGATCTTTTTTTTTTTTTTACTCTGCGATCGTAATAGCGCCATCTCTCTATCAGGTTCTAAGAGGCGGTAAACTGGGTCAAAGGTCTAGGTTTATTTGGTGTTTTTATCAGTCCATTAATTTTGTATTTCAAACAAAGCTAATTACGCACAAGATTTCATCCCATGCATATTTGTAAACAATAATAAAAACAAATCCAAGCAAATTGTGATTTTATTTGCTGGGCATGCTGCTGCGTTGCCATAGTCCTCAGAACCGTCGGCATTCTCTTGCGTGCTTTCTCTCTTGCCACGGCCATTCCACCATTAGTCCACATTCTGATGTTATCAATCCATCCTGTTTTCCTTCGACCTGGCCTGGCTTTTCCTTCTACTTCTCCTTCTATCGTTATCTGAACAATGCTATCTGGACGCCGCTTCCAATGACCATACAGGGATATCTTTCTTTTCTTCAGCTGACTGAGCAGACCTTGTTTCTCTGTGATGCCCACTTTCTGACGGATCCATGCTTTGGTTTTCCTATCTTTCCAACTGACCTGAAGCATTCTGCGCCATACCCACAGCTCAAACGACTCTATCTTCTTGATATCGCGTTGTTTTAGGGTCCAACTTTCTGCACCATACAGGGCTATACTCCAGACAAGGGATCTCACCAGTTGTTTCTTCAGCTTCAGGCTGATCGCTTTAGCCTTCCATAATCCTATTAATTGGCTGGTGGCATCTCTGGCAATTGCTAGTCGAGCATTGATCTCCGGTGTAGAGTCTCCATCACACCCTACCATTGAGCCAAGGTATTTGAACCTTTCAACCTGCTTGATTGGCTTTCCATCCTTTGCTACCATGGGTCATAACATGGGTTTTGGCTGTGTTAATATGGAGACCAAAGGTGTGACTGCACCTCTCCAACTCGACTGCTTGCTTCTCAAGTTCTGCCTTGCGAAGTAAATCTAGCAAGAGTGAAATTAGACGCTTTTCACAAAGTCATGCCAATAAAGTGCCCCAGCCGTAGCTGGCGCCCTAAAAAAAGCCACCAATTTACAATACATATCTCTTATTTCATATTATCACCTTTCTCACCAGGCTCGCCAAGAGGTGGAAGATGCCAACAAGCAACTCCAGGAGGTCAAGCAATGTGCCGTTGTTATGGCCAACAAGGCAGAGAGGGTGCTAGTGGAGGTACACAAAGAATCGGCGGAATCTAACACGGAGACAGCACGGCGGTTACTGGAGTCTCAGGCTGAGGCTGCCAGGGTGACAACAGAGGCTGCCAGGGTGACAACAGGCTGCTAGACAGTTAGCTGAGGTAAGATATCACTAGGCATGCTAGGAGCCAAAATGATCTCATTTTCTATGCAAAGTTCATTAACCGCCATTCAATAAGTATAGCTCAAAAGTTGACCTCAAGTTGTGGAATATGAGTTTTTGTACCCAATCATGCCAATACACTCAAAGGTCATTCTATGCATGTAGAAGTTTATTGGTCAGATGATTATGTTTGAGATCATAGTGTGTAGACCATTTTCCCAGCCGTCGCCGGTCAATCAATATTGGGTCCAGCGTTCCAGCCATACCACACTGGCGCATGTGATCACTGTTGCACTGTGCATAGTGGAAGCGCAAGATACACATTGAGTTGTCATGCCATAAAAGTAAACAAGCGTGACAAATATGCAACAGATGGATTTTCAAATAGCATGCAGTTTGGATATTTTGAGCTCAATTAATCCTTTTATTTTCACAATAGGCTCGAGTAGCAGCTGGTCAACAACCAGCACCAATCCCAATCTTTGACGCCGGCAAGATGGCTACAGATACAGCTTCAGCAGCGGCATCTGCAGCAGCCAGTTGCAGCAGGAATGTAACAGCAAAGACAGCATCAACTGGAGATGTTACAGGAGATAAGGAACGCAGCATTGCTGCAGCCTATAGGAGCATCTACCAGGTGAGTCACATACCCCAACCCCATAGGCTGCTCTAATATGACAAAACAGCGTAACTTAAAAATTTGAGGTTTTGCGTTTCATGTATTTCTGGGTATATCGGAGGTGCTCTTTTGGTTGCCAACAGTCTCTGCTAACAAATTCATACCGTTTCAAAGGTAGATTGATGTATTTTGGCCTAATTTTGCAATTTTGAACAATTTAATGTGCCAAAACAAGTTACGGGCTGCACTCGGAGAATATTTGTGCAACAACTGTATGTATGAGTTATGTGACTCTGCCATATCATAGAGTATTAAAAATGTATACAGAATAACATAGAAATTTCAAATCCACCAAAAGTAAGTAGATATAATAATGCTGTTCTGCCAAATTTGAAAAATAGCACGCACAGTTGGATTTATTTGGCAAAATAATGTAACTTTACTAAATCACTTGTATCTAGATGGTGGTTATACTATAGCTTCATATCAATAACTTGCATTTAAGAAATGTCTTGAGTTATGTTGTTTTGCCATATGAAGGCAGCAGAGTCTCAAAAAGTATTTTGAAAATTTGTGAAAATCATGGAAATGTCATGCAATTGAGATTTGAAAATTTCAGAACATGGTAAAGTCATGAAGTTCCCGAAATAAAATGGAAAAATTTTGCAATTCTTTTTCAAACATGAAGTGAAAATGCAAAGTTTGAATAAAATGCTTCCAAGAGAGAGGGAGGCAATCTAAATTCTATGCAACTTTTTTTTCTTCCATTCCAGAAACTTTGGAGTTGGTGACCTACCAATCACAGGCAGCCGCTCTGTTAATCACGGCGTCTACTCATCAAACTTCTCATCACCAAGCAAAACCACATCAAGAGTTCCATCATACACTGAAGATTTCACAGACAGCGCAACTCAGCCGAGGACCCGATCTCCAAAATCGGCTTCCTCCAGTAGCTTGTCTTCAAAGAGTGTCGCAAGTGCCATCGAAGAATCCCAAGAATCTATTCCATCGAAACAACTTCCTGCATCCGTACTCCATCAAAACGGCCAGTGATTTATCCGTCAGTTCTGCGCTAGGGTTGAGGACCAGGCGCAGGCTAAGAAGGTTGCCAATGAGACGACTCGGAAGAAGACGGAAGCGACTCTTGCCCAGGGCAAGGCTGCCAAGACGAAGAAACACAGGCGATTTGTTTCTAACAGCTTTTCTGATTGGTTCTAGGAATACTAATATAAATACTAATAATATCAATGATAATAATATTGTGCAATGAATAATGATGGTGCTATCTAACATTATTAGTAGACACATTTATCATGCAGTGCAGATGATATTATGTTTTTTACTTAACCTTTGACGAGCTCGTACTCATGCGATGTTGGAAAGTCAGAGCTATTAACGCGTACGATACAAATTTCATCCATAAATTTCCACTCAGCAGATTGCCACAGCAACCAATCAGAGATAAGTGCGTTTCACAAAATAAATATGATGAACAGCTGTAATGTGAAATGGAGTGGGAAGTCATGATTGTCGTCACAAGTGTGATAACAATCTATGTAGATGAGGTAGTTTATGATAGGATGTGTACAGGTGGAGTACATAAGGCAATAAAGATACACATTATTATAATTTCATAACACTAGTCATCTATACACTCATTCTTGTCACACGACAAATTTCGACAAAGTCATGTAAACGTAATTTTGTTTTTCAGCCGACCTCCGTCCAGAAACAATCCTGAAATGTTGAAAACTTGGGGTCGGCGCGACTCATGCCAGTAGCAATTGCGAATAGGGTGCAACTCTACTAGTCTTATTACAAGACTGCCCTACCCCAACCCTAACCCTAAACTCCGTAAACGAGGACTGAACTCAAGTCTAGCAAGTTGCACGCTATTCGGTAATTGTACCCCAGTTTATCCTAAAGTATATGTGAGTGGACGCGAATCAGCCGTAAACTCAGTAAATTGTATTCTGAGTTAAAGTGTAAAATGTATGTGAAGGTCGATTCATAGGTGTATCAATTGCTATTCGCATAAGTATCTTATCAAACGCTGTTTAAATCAATCAATAATACTACTGCTGAAGAGGATAATAAGCTTCTACCTATTTCTATAGAATAGTTCTTGTCTTTGTTTGCTTTGGCTAAATCCTGTTCAAGTGGTAGATAACAAAGCATTGTATTTTGTCTAGGTATGTATAATCAACAATGAACAATGAGAGGATATTTCTGAACCTCGTTGACTTGGGGATGATTTGAAATGACCGCCAATTATGACTGTTGGATATTTATTACCAGAAATGTAGAAAGAGAGACACATGAAGAACCGATAAAAAATACAATTTTGTCGAAGGAACAGAATTCAACAAATCATAACCCCGCTTTTGGATATCGTTTGAAGTCAAATGATACACCATTTTAAAACTTAAGGTATATATTGTCTAAACACGAAATAAAACAAAATTGACCGGGCCGACTTTAATTTACGGCTGATTCGCCGCGTCCAGTCACATATACTCTGTGTCTTTTGTAGCCAACCAACCCTGTGGCTAAGAGGCTAGGAAATACTTAAAGTAATTCCTAATAAAAAATATACCCTCCTTTCATATCAAACAATTCCAAGAAGTTGACAGTTCTGTTAAATCAAGGGTAAGATCGATCGTAAGTCTTCATGAAACTTTATGACTTTAAATAGGCCTATAGGATAGTGTTAGTGTAAATGTTTGTTAGGGAAACAAAAATCTACCAAGTTCACTATCTACTGCTAATATCACTATGAGTGTGTGAGATACAGGAAACAAGACAATGCATGGAATATAATTGGAAGCATCAACATCTCATCGCTTGGAAGACATGCATGCTCAACTTGTCTAGCATAAAAATATCAATAATTTGTTGTCAACAATACAGTATTAAACCTACATTACGCTATGTACTCTAGGGATCTGTATACACAAAAAACTTGTAAATGTATCAAGGACTGCCTTTTGAAGAGAGTGATCTCTCTCATACTGCGTTCCTTAAATCTGACTTAGAAAATGCTAGTTTCATGAACACAGAGTGTCAGAATCAACTGAAATTTTCAGCATTTTCGACGTTTATATTGTGGTTCTCTTTAGAACAAAGGGCAAAAAAAAAAAAGATGTTATGATCACAACCAATCTGGGAAAATCAATTTAATGCTCTCCTGCCTGCAAATTGTAAATGGCAGTCCTTGATGTAGAAATTAATTTGTTTTGTACTTGATGATATTGCTAATGCCAAGTTTGACAAAATAATAACTCTGTTGGTAAAAAAATGTATTTTGTGTATTTTGAAATTTTTGGTTGTGACTACTTTCCTTGCACTATATCACACACACACACCACTTTCTCCTATACAATACAGTACTGTAAAAGTAGAAATTTTCGCGAGGTTTTTATTTTCACGAATTTCGCGAGTGGACATAAAATCGCGAAAATAAAAACTCGCGAAAATAACCTTTTGCATTAGGTTTCTATTGTATCAATATCAAAACCGCTAAATTTAATTCTCGCAAGAATTGACAAAATCTTCAAAATCGCGAAAATATCTTCTCGCGAAAATATTGACTTTTACAGTATTTAGAGCATTACTTTATTAGATACAATGGCTAGTAAAGTTTAACTGCAATGTATAAACACTTGATCACTTTTAATGGTGTCCAAGTCCCCTGAAAATCCATCACAATATGTGGAAGCAGCAACCCATTATTTATTCATATAATATTGACCATTTGGGTCAAAGACCTCAAGTGACCCCTACACCTTTGTTTCCAATGGACATTTTATTGTGAAATTTCATTGTACAAAGAATACATTAAAATAAATTCTACATAGCCCCGGCATGAAAAGTATTTAATTATCTTTGTAATCACTCAAAAAGCATTTTGTGTGAATTTTACATCCCAACTAGGTGCTATATAATTTTTATGAGCCTTTTTATTTTACATGTAAAGTCTATGGGGTGACGATTAGAAATGGACGGCAAAATTGAAAAAACCCTCACTTTGGGTCATTTTAGACACTAAAATGCCCATAAAAAAGAATAGCACTTACTTGGATGTAAAATTCACACACAATGCTACCTGAGTGAGTACAAACATAATTAAATACATTTCATTCGGGGGCTATAGCAAAAACAAAAAATGTCCTATACCTTTTGTGGTTATGGAACAAAGGTGCCTAGAGGACCTTTGACCCCACATCTGTTGGGGTCATCTGTGTGCCACTACACCAGCATCATTGTGTGCAACTCCCTTGAAAATCCCGTAAAGTATTTGGAACTGTAACAAGGCTCTTGACTTGACCACCAAACCAAGGTATTGGAAATTTCACCATCTTTGCCTTTGTTTCCTGCTTTTCACAGTCAAAATCAAGCTGAAGTAATTTATTAGAGGCAAATTTTCAATGAAAAAACATACTTTAGTATTGGGTAAGCTTATAAATATACATGGGAGTGACAAACTTTGGTTAGCTGACCTCTGGTTTGTACTTACTACACTTGAAGATCTTTGTTGCAAAACCCCTTACATCCACTTCTGACTTTTTGAGAAAAACAGCTTTTTTCAATTGTGCAAGTATGGCTTGTTCGATTTGATTCAATTTGGGTTCGGATAAAGTGTTGATGAATAGAAACTAAAAGAATAGGTTTGGTACAATTTTCAAGCTTTCCTATCTATTTTATAATTTCTTTAATCTTGCCCCTTTTGTAGATGTAAGGGCTTTTGCAACAAAATAAATTTACCCCTTTTCTAGAAACCACCTTTGCAATCAAATTTGTGACCATTATTTTGTTTGCACTACTTTATCAATCTCTGATGTTGAACATTTACAGGGCATCCAGGTGTTGGGAAAGCAACATTAATCCACAAGTGAAGAGCTCTGTTTCAAAACCCCTTGCATCCACTTTTGGTGGAAATTGAGTTATTGATATGACATTATAGTGTGGGTAAAAATATACATTTTTGGTGGTTGTTTGACCTTTGTACCACCTTCCCTTCAATCTTAGGGAAATTCCAGAAATTCTATGACTGATATGATTTTGGTGATGTGCAATGACGAAATTCAATGCATTAATTTTTCCCACAATGCTTGACCCAAGTCCTGCATTGTTGTTCTGGTGAAAAATTTAATGGTTTGTGCATTGATTCTTGTAGTTTCCACTACAACAAAATCATATTCAGTCAGGGCATTTTGTGATTCACAGTCACATCCCCACTTTTAGAAAGTTGAATTTTGTTTTCCTATACCTGCAGGGGTGCCCAACAAGGTGCTACATCAGAGACTGATGTGGTTTCCAATGTAACATGATGCCAGGAATATATCCGGGCACGACTTAGAGGGGTTTTACACGCACAGATCATGTAACATTTTGCCTGTGCATGCAAAATTGTGTGATATTCAGCCCATGATCAAGGAAAAATTGAATTGACCTCTTGTTTTGAGAGCAGCAGCTGATGACCACGAACCATGATTTGTATGTCACTGACCTGCAGCTCTCTGACGATAGAGGGTATAACAGATTCTTAAATATTTTGATAACTTATTATTTACTGAATTCTTCTTTTTGTCTCTGTTAAGCTTTCATATTAGATATGGAAATATTTTTAAAACAAGAACATCCTTTCCAAATTTGAGATGGGGAAACTTGCTTCTTTGTTAAGTAAACCATGCATATGATTGAAATGGTCTGTAAATGTATGGCAAAACAACTTTGACAAATAATGAGACAAGCTGAAAATAATATATTTTTTATGTTCAAATAATGTTTAATTAACAAACAAGAACATCTTAGAAATAAAACAAAATATTATTTAAGGATTAAATCTATGTTTCACCATTGTTCATCACCGTTTAAAAATGATGGATCATGCAGGATGCATCGTCTGCATGGTTTACATGGCAAGCCGAGAAGCTGCCCTTGCGAAGTAAACCACGCAGACGCGCCGGACTCGAGTTGTTAGACGGTGATGAACAACGGTGAAACATTTTGAGCAAATTGAGTTTTTGTATGCTTATGATTATGTTTCAGGTTATCTTTTATTCCCACCAAAAATTAATGGTAAATCTTACTCATCGACGTAGTTATTGAAATTTTGATTTGGACGAATCGCATATAAGTACGATAAATGAACTCGGCAGAGAGACAAATCGTATACTTAGCTGTACAAATCATGTTGATCTATAGTATTGTATAGCGGGAAATCCCAAATTTTCTATATTAAATGTCCTATACTAATATATTTGGTCTCTTCTATCCGGTGATACCAAAATAAGTCCAAACATTCCCCACATGATACTGCTGTGGTTTAATAATGTGAGTGCTCGTCCTTAAAATTGGAAAATCATACGCAAAATATAGGCTAATATTGTTTTAAAATCCTTGAGTTTTTGCTAAATATTACAGGGATGACTATTTATAACTTATATAGCAATTTAAGTCTACATGGCCTTAGGAAAACCAGTAATTTCTACACAAAAGCCCAAAATCAAGAATGTGTGCTATAGTTTACACGAAAGCGTGTTGACCTCTCTCTGCACAGTGGTAGAGACATTTTGGATACAGCATTAAGCCGAATAGCTGTTAAAACACGTTTTGAGGAATATATCGATTATTTCAGAACATACAAGTATTGCCAATCATTCGTGTACATTCTATAATATACATTTCAAATGAGTGCTCACGAATGTTCTAAATGTTTATAAGGACCAATGGAATGGTACCAAGATTTTCAAACACCGTTTACTCAGAACAACTCTGCCTAGACTTCTCCGTAGTCCATTTGCCCATTGTGCATACTCTTAAAACTCTGATTTAATTAATTTGTGCACAATTGATAGATTTTCACATCTGATCTTTTTAGCCACCGTACTCCCTCTGTTTGTTGGCTTTCCAAGTGGACTACTGACTTTTCGATTGCCGTTAACAAGTTTAACGCGGTTGTCTATGGATGAGATTGTCAGATTTCTGGCCTACTAAAATTGGCCATGATGTAATGCATCTTTAAATGGATCTGGCTTGTGATTGGTCACCCAGATCTCGTTATGGTTTAAATCCTCCGGGCACGTGCCGTAACCTTTGATAACTACATTGTACACAACTATGCGGCTCTTGTGTACTAGGAGCATGAGCGCGTCTTGTACGTACAGGCTTTTGTGTTTGCGGTTAAATTGGTTTGATAAACAAGTATGATTGTCAGTGTGTGTTAGGGACGAAGTCCCCGGTCAAAGTCCTGTTAAAAATGCAATGCTCATAGTCGACTTTTAACTCAGGCTTTCGCGATTATTAAACTGGTCGATTATAAAATTAGAACTGTTCAGTATTGAAGTGCCATTATAATATGTAGCATTCAATAAGCCTACGTATATACTTTACTGTTAATATAATTATATAAACTTTTTCATAACCATTTACAATTATTTTGATGTAATAAAATAATATCAGTACAGTATAATATTGAGTTCAACTGAATGTGTTCATAATGATTATATAACATATTTTTATTTATCAAAAATCGACTATGGCATAGTCTATACTCTGCCGTGTTCATAACAATATTATTCAAAGGATTATTTCATGAGGAATGTCAGTTAATCATTGCCACTCAGCCTTGCAAAAAGATCGGTGATTTCAGCAATACAACTACAGACCCAGCATAAAGTGGCAATGTTTAGCCACTACCTCAAAAAAATATGGAATTCAACTAGTGTGTATTTGCACACAGATTCCAGGCATGACAAATTTATGTGCTCTGCCTTAACACGTATTTGCGTTCGCGTTATCGCATCTGTCTTGCATCACCAATGGTAAGGTAAATCAGTTTTATGCTTTGCTATCTATTTTGATGAAAATGATCTGACTTGGTATCATCAATTCTCTAGTTTTAGTCCCCATCTTCTGTTTCTTCGACTAATGTCTTGTTCTCTATTCCTATTTCATATCTTTGTTGTCTGGTCTGACTCAACTATGTACATATGTGTCAATTCATCACCCTGGAGAAAAATAAGAATGATCACAACAATGTGTAAAGGCAATGAAGTGTATGTCGCACTATTTGTACAACTTGCAATTGACAATTATTGAACTGGAAGACTTGGCATTGAATTTACACAAAACTGAAATGAAATGACCCAATTTTTATTTTACTGGCACATGCCCTTTAATTCAACCAATCCTGATTTTAAACTAGAATTATGCGGTTCTTAAGGTGACCCTACATAAAGGTGTGTAAATACAAATAATATAGCAACTTTGAAGTTGATCGGTTATTGGGTTTATTCTGCATGCAGCACAGTTGTTTAATGGTTCTGAGGATGCCTGGACTGATAGCCAACCAGGTAGACACCCATGCAACCATCTGGATGATAACAGAAGCCCCACATTTTTGTGGGGCCAAAAACTACTCTCTTCCCAGTATATAATATGAATGATGATCATTCACCTGCTTATAGCCAATGTATTGACAATGAGCAACCAGCTTCAACATACGCAAGATCGTCACAACAACAGTTTAGAACTAGAAGTATGTGGTTTGGACTTTGGCCCCCCACGAAGGTGTGTAAATAACAAAGGTCTGTAAATACAATTAATACACACTATAATATCATGCCAATAACTAAATTTCAGCCAGAAGTGGATGTAAGGGCTTTTGAAACGGAGCTCTTCAAATACTACATATACACTCAATAGGTCAATCAAATTAAGGAAAATCAGGACTTAACCCACCACTAATTGCAACAGAAACCATTTAATCACCATTCATTACAGAAAAGTACATTAAAGAAAATATCAATATGTCTCTATTCTCTATAGATATAGGGTCCCCAACTTATAAGTTCCCCCCTAAATACTTTTTAATATAAATCGAAAAATATTTGACGAAATACAAACCTGTAAAAAGATATGGGTAGCTTTATTTGTTTTACACATTTGGACAAAATTTCAGCGTCACACGTCATTGCGTTCAGTCACAATGGTTCATTATGTAAAAGAGCCCGTTTTAAACTGTTAAAAGTTGCATCTGAGTTCATAGGACTCAATTCTCAAACAATACAGTAGACCAGGGATATTCATGTGTTTGTAAAAGAAAACTTAATCTTGTTCTTTTTCAAAAGCAAAGCAGGTGTTTAATTCTTTTCTTTTTAATGATAAATGGCTGAGATGTTAAAAATGAGGTTGACCACCTTATCAATGAAAACACAACACTGCAAGAGCTAACCCGAGCAATCCAACATGTATGGAACAACATGGACCAGCAACGGATCCAGACTTTAATAAACAGCATGCGGCAACGTTGCAATGCACTTGTCAACAGTGCAGGAGGACATATCCCCTACTAAACATTATTTCCATTACAAACACATGGACAGGCTTAACATACTGTATTGTTTGACAATTGACTCCTATGGACTCAGGTGCAACTTTTAAAACTCCCTCTTTTTTACATAATGAACCATTGTGACCAAACGCAATGATGTGTGACACTACAAATTGGTCCAGATTTGTAAAACAAACAAGGTTACTCTTAACTTTTTACAATTTTACATTTCGTTAAATAATTTTCGATTTATCTCAAAAAGCATTAGGGGAACTTATAAGTTGTGCACCCTATATCTGTGGACTAACTTAAAGGAACATTCTTTAAACAGG
This sequence comes from Amphiura filiformis, assembly GCF_039555335.1. Taxonomy (NCBI): domain Eukaryota; kingdom Metazoa; phylum Echinodermata; class Ophiuroidea; order Amphilepidida; family Amphiuridae; genus Amphiura; species Amphiura filiformis. The sequence goes on along the minus strand of NW_027305519.1, from coordinate 228,816 downwards.
GTGTCATTCAGTGTCGGATTCTTGATGAACCTTTATGAATCAAGAGTCAGAAACTTCATCAGATGCCCGGGATCAGATGATACTGAGGAAGAATGTTCAGTCATTGAAGTGTTCACTTTGAATGACAAAATTCCCACAAGTGCCAAAAGCAGTGCTGTATTTACTGGCCTTGGGTGCATGCCTAGTACTTTTCAATTACATATCGATCCTACAAAGTTTCCGCAGTCGACAGTCATAACCTAAATTGAAGGCAGAATTGATACATCTAGAACAGAGGGGTGTAATACAAAAGTTTATGAGCCATTTCAAATCCCTTGGGTCCACATGCACAAAATAAATTAGACCAGGTCTAACTTTAGACCGATCTAACCATGGAGATTAGACTTAGGGAGAAGGAACTCTTAGGTATTTTAGATATCCTATTCTATACAATTTTAGATCCTGTGACTGGCAGCGTAATATTAGATGGATCCAGCTTAACTTTTGGACTTTGCTAGGAATAAAGAAGGAAAAGAAAAGAGTAAAAGGATTCCTCCGTAAGTCCACCCTCCATGGTCAGACCATGTCTTACTTGCGTTGTGCATATGCATGGACCTTGTATTTTACACAGGCAACTGAGGACTGACATTCACATATTGAAATTGTGAATGTTTACACACAAATCTGACAGGTAATTTGCCACACCATGGACCTGACATTATATCTTGAATGGGGAACCTATAGGCTCAATTCTTTCCAATGGTGTGTAGTGTCCTCTGGAATAGGTCTTGTAAACATGGACTTCCACAGTGTCTGTGTGCCTATGTTTTAAAAATCATACAAAGCAGATGTGAGTGAAAACAAATGCATATAGCTACATGTATATACCTTGTTTAGTTTGGCAGTATTCTACAGTCCATCCCTGTGCACACTGACAAGCTCCATTGAAACATGTACCACCATTTTTACATGGTATTGTACACTCATCATCACCTGTACATTGCATGAAGAAATAAAAAGTATACAAGTCATAAAATTATGATAGTTAAGGGCTGGGGTATGAACGTTTGGACAGTATTTAATTTGGGATATTAGAGCACATCAGACATATCGAATTGCATTCTGAATACGAAGAATGTCATTCTGATATCAAATAATTTTGGTTTTTGAAATTCACAATTCAATACACATTTTATGCCAAATCATTAAAATTGATATTTTTGATATTTAACAGTACTCGGTAAACTTTATAAATCTGATGATTTATACTTAACGTATGTAGGTGGGATGAAATGCCGACGATCAATTGAAAATTTTGACCTTTCGTATTGAAGATATGGATTTTTTTTTCCAAAAAAAAAAAAAAAAAATTAGGTCTTTTTGGGAAAAAATTCTATATCTTCAATATGAAAGGTCAAAATTTTCAATTGACCGTCGGCTTTTCCTCCCTGCTACATACACTTTAAGAATATATCATTAGATTTATATAATTTACTTCGAGGACTGTTATATATCAAAAATTTTAAAAATATCAAATTTTTATAATTTGTCATAAAATTTGTATTATATTGTGATTTTTAAAAAATGAAAATTATTTGATATCAGAAAGACATGCTTTGTATTCAGAATGCAATTCGATAGGTCTGAGGTGCTCTCATGTCCCACAAAAAATACTGTCGAAACGCAATAAACGCTCATTTTAGATCCCTTAAGTTAAGTAAAGTGAAACAAAATGACAAATTCTTTTAACATTTGCAATACTACCTATTATTACTGGAGTAGATCCTTCAAATCTTATTGAAAGGATAATTAATTAAAAATATTATGTGCAGAATTTTGCCTATTTTCTTTACTAATTGATCAATGTGCTCTTCCAGTTGAAGTCCATACACATATTGCATAGTTAAAGTCCATACATATGTTGAAGTCCAAAACGTGACCTTAAGGGGGTACTACACCCATTGCATCTTTTTTGTGCATTTTTTTGCATTTTGTGAAGAAATGAGAAAAAAATGGACAAAGTGGTATGCAAAATGAAGGGGCAAATCTTCTCGTTCAATTGATGGCATCGGTATCAATGAAGCGTACATGCTTCTAATGGTATAAGCCAAAAGGTGGTACATCACTGATGTTTTAAATCACTTCATTTTGTAAAGCTTACTATCAACGGATTTCATTAAAGGGGGGGGGGGGGGTAACCCTATTGGTTTTGGATATGGATTGCCTTTAAAATTACATATAATATCAAATATTGTCCCCTTTATGCAGCTTTGTGAAAAAAACGAGAGCATTTTCTGCGTAAATGTGAATAGATGGGTTCAAATGGAAAAGGGGTCAACGACCTCTTCGAATATGACCAAATTTTACATTTTAAAATTCGTTACGCATATTGCAGTCTTTCTTTAAACCCACTATTTTAGAAAGGCTCTTGCCACTTTCTCTGCATAGACCTGGTATTCAATAAATGAGGAGACTCTAAGCTTTACATTGGTACCACTCCCAGGGTAGGGGGTATCATAGAACAAATGTTACAGCAGTTCAAAGCTAGAAAACTGAAAATCTGTGTAATCTGTCACATTGAAAATTGAACCCCCTATACGTTGCACAGTTAAGGATTATGAAAATCTGCAAAAACTGACAACTCGCAGACAAGGGGTTGAAAAACTTCCCAAAGGTTATATAACTTAAATAGTATATGAAATGAAAGAGGAGACTAGTATCTTTGCACAGACACCATCCTGACCTATGACCCAAATGGAAAAGGGGTCAACGACCTCTTCGAATATGACTTAATTTAAAAAATTTTAAATTTAAAAATTCGTTACACATATTGCAGTCTTTCTTTAAACCCACTATTTTAGAAAGGCTCTCGCCACTTTCTCTGCATAGACCTGGTATTCAATAAATGAGGAGACTCTTAAGCTTTACATTGGTACCACTCCCAGGGTAGGGGGTATCCTAGAACAAATGTTACAGCAGTTCAAATCTAGAAAACTGAAAATCTGCGTAATCTGTCAAATTGAAAATTGAACCCCCTATACATTGCACAGTTAAGGGTTAAGAAAATCTGCAGAAAACTGACAACTCGCAGACAAGGGATTGAAAAACTTCCCAAAGGTTATATAACTTAAATGGTATATCAAATGAAAGAGGAGACTAGTATCTTTGCACAGACACCATCCTGACCTATGACCCAAATGGAAAAGGGGTCAACGACCTCTTCGAATATGACCAAATTTGACAAATTTGAAATTTGTTACGCATATTGCAGTCTTTCTTTGAACTCACTATTTTAGAAAGGCTCTCGCCATTTTCTCTGCATAGACCTGGTATTCAATGAAAGAGGAGACTCTAAGCTTTACATTGGTACCACTCCCAGGGTAGGGGATATCCTAGAACAAAGGTTACAGCAATTCAAAGCTAGAAAACTGAAAATCTGCGTAATCTGTCAAATTGAAAATTGAACCCCCTATACATTGCACAGTTAAGGATTAAGAAAATCTGCAGAAAACTGACAACTCGCAGACAAGGGATTGAAAAACTTCCCAAAGGTTATATAACTTAAATAGTATATGAAATGAAAGAGGAGACTAGTATCTTTGCACAGACACCATCCTGACCTATGACCCAAATGGAAAAGGGGTCAACGACCTCTTCGAATATGACCAAATTTGACAAATTTGAAATTCGTTACGCATATTGCAGTCTTTCTTTCAACCCACTATTTTAGAAAGGCTCTCGCCACTTTCTCTGCATAGACCTGGTATTCAATGAAAGAGGAGGATCCAAGCTTTACATTGGTACCACTCCCAGGGTAGGGGATATCCTAGAACAAATGTTACAGCAATTCAAAGCTAGAAAACTGAAAATCTGCGTAATCTGTCAAATTGAAAATTGAACCCCCTATACATTGCACAGTTAAGGATTAAGAAAATCTGCAGAAAACTGACAACTCGCAGACAAGGGATTGAAAAACTTCCCAAAGGTTATATAACTTAAATAGTATATGAAATGAAAGAGGAGACTAGTATCTTTGCACAGACACCATCCTGACCTATGACCCAAATGGAAAAGGGGTCAACGACCTCTTCGAATATGACCAAATTTGACAAATTTGAAATTTGTTACGCATATTGCAGTCTTTCTTTGAAGCCACTATTTTAGAAAGGCTCTCGCCATTTTCTCTGCATAGACCTGGTATTCAATGAAAGAGGAGACTCTAAGCTTTACATTGGTACCACTCCCAGGGTAGGGGATATCCTAGAACAAAGGTTACAGCAATTCAAAGCTAGAAAACTGAAAATCTGCGTAATCTGTCAAATTGAAAATTGAACCCCCTATACATTGCACAGTTAAGGATTAAGAAAATCTGCAGAAAACTGACAACTCGCAGACAAGGGATTGAAAAACTTCCCAAAGGTTATATAACTTAAATAGTATATGAAATGAAAGAGGAGACTAGTATCTTTGCACAGACACCATCCTGACCTATGACCCAAATGGAAAAGGGGTCAACGACCTCTTCGAATATGACCAAATTTAACAAATTTGAAATTCGTTACGCATATTGCAGTCTTTCTTTCAACCCACTATTTTAGAAAGGCTCTCGCCACTTTCTCTGCATAGACCTGGTATTCAATGAAAGAGGAGGATCCAAGCTTTACATTGGTACAGGAAAGTTGAAAAAGATTGGTACCACTCCCAGGGTAGGGGATATCCTAGAACAAATGTTACAGCAATTCAAAGCTAGAACACTGAAAATCTGCGTAATCTGTCAAATTGAAAATTGAACCCCTATACATTGCACAGTTAAGGATTAAGAAAATCTGCAGAAAACTGACAACTCGCAGACAAGGGATTGAAAAACTTCCCAAAGGTTATATAACTTAAATAGTATATGAAATGAAAGAGGAGACTAGTATCTTTGCACAGACACCATCCTGACCTATGACCCAAATGGAAAAGGGGTCAACGACCTCTTCGAATATGACCAAATTTGACAATTTTAAAATTCGTTACGCATATTGCAGTCTTTCTTTCAACCCACTATTTTAGAAAGGCTCTCGCCACTTTCTCTGCATAGACCTGGTATTCAATGAAAGAGGAGGATCCAAGCTTTACATTGGTACCACACCCAGGGTAGGGGATATCCTAGAACAAATGTTACAGCAATTCAAAGCTAGAAAACTGAAAATCTGCGTAATCTGTCAAATTGAAAATTGAACCCCCTATACATTGCACAGTTAAGGATTAAGAAAATCTGCAGAAAACTGACAACTCGCAGACAAGGGATTGAAAAACTTCCCAAAGGTTATATAACTTAAATAGTATATGAAATGAAAGAGGAGACTAGTATCTTTGCACAGACACCATCCTGACCTATGACCCAAATGGAAAAGGGGTCAACGACCTCTTCGAATATGACCAAATTTGACAAATTTGAAATTCGTTACGCATATTGCAGTCTTTCTTTGAAGCCACTATTTTAGAAAGGCTCTCGCCATTTTCTCTGCATAGACCTGGTATTCAATGAAAGAGGAGACTCTAAGCTTTACATTGGTACCACTCCCAGGGTAGGGGATATCCTAGAACAAAGGTTACAGCAATTCAAAGCTAGAAAACTGAAAATCTGCGTAATCTGTCAAATTGAAAATTGAACCCCCTATACATTGCACAGTTAAGGATTAAGAAAATCTGCAGAAAACTGACAACTCGCAGACAAGGGATTGAAAAACTTCCCAAAGGTTATATAACTTAAATAGTATATGAAATGAAAGAGGAGACTAGTATCTTTGCACAGACACCATCCTGACCTATGACCCAAATGGAAAAGGGGTCAACGACCTCTTCGAATATGACCAAATTTGACAAATTTGAAATTCGTTACGCATATTGCAGTCTTTCTTTCAACCCACTATTTTAGAAAGGCTCTCGCCACTTTCTCTGCATAGACCTGGTATTCAATGAAAGAGGAGGATCCAAGCTTTACATTGGTACCACTCCCAGGGTAGGGGATATCCTAGAACAAATGTTACAGCAATTCAAAGCTAGAACACTGAAAATCTGCGTAATCTGTCAAATTGAAAATTGAACCCCCTATACATTGCACAGTTAAGGATTAAGAAAATCTGCAGAAAACTGACAACTCGCAGACAAGGGATTGAAAAACTTCCCAAAGGTTATATAACTTAAATAGTATATGAAATGAAAGAGGAGACTAGTATCTTTGCACAGACACCATCCTGACCTATGACCCAAATGGAAAAGGGGTCAACGACCTCTTCGAATATGACCAAATTTGACAATTTTAAAATTCGTTACGCATATTGCAGTCTTTCTTTGAACCCACTATTTTAGAAAGGCTCTCGCCACTTTCTCTGCATAGACCTGGTATTCAATGAAAGAGGAGACTCTACGCTTTACATTGGTACCACTCCCAGGGTAGGGGGTATCCTAGAACAAATGTTACAGCAGTTCAAAGCTAGAAAACTGAAAATCTGCGTAATCTGTCAAATTGAAACATGAACCCCCTATACATTGCACAGTTAAGGATTAAGAAAATCTGCAGAAAACTGACAACTCGCAGACAAGGGATTGAAAAACTTCCCAAAGGTTATATAACTTAAATAGTATATGAAATGAAAGAGGAGACTAGTATCTTTGCACAGACACCATCCTGACCTATGACCCAAATGGAAAAGGGGTCAACGACCTCTTCGAATATGACCAAATTTGAAATTTGTTACGATATTGCAGTCTTTCTTTGAACCCACTATTTTAGAAAGGCTCTCGCCACTTTCTCTGCATAGACCTGGTATTCAATGAAAGAGGAGACTCTACGCTTTACATTGGTACCACTCCCAGGGTAGGGGATATCCTAGAACAAATGTTACAGCAATTCAAAGCTAGAACACTGAAAATCTGCGTAATCTGTCAAATTGAAAATTGAACCCCTATACATTGCACAGTTAAGGATTAAGAAAATCTGCAGAAAACTGACAACTCGCAGACAAGGGATTGAAAAACTTCCCAAAGGTTATATAACTTAAATAGTATATCAGCTGAAAGAGGAGAGTGAGACTAGTATCTTTGCACAGACACCATCCTGACCTATGACCCAAATGGAAAAGGGGTCAACGACCTCTTCGAATATGACCAAATTTGACAATTTTAAAATTAATTCGATATTGCAGTCTTTCTTTGAACCCACTATTTTAGAAAGGCTCTCGCCACTTTCTCTGCATAGACCTGGTATTCAATGAAAGAGGAGACTCTACGCTTTACATTGGTACCACTCCCAGGGTAGGGGGTATCCTAGAACAAATGTTACAGCAGTTCAAAGCTAGAAAACTGAAAATCTGTGTAATCTGTCAAATTGAAACATGAACCCCTATACATTGCACAGTTAAGGATTAAGAAAATCTGCAGAAAACTGACAACTCGCAGACAAGGGATTGAAAAACTTCCCAAAGGTTATACAACTTAAATAGTATATGAAATGAAAGAGGAGACTAGTATCTTTGCACAGACACCATCCTGACCTATGACCCAAATGGAAAAGGGGTCAACGACCTCTTCGAATATGACCAAATTTGACAAATTTGAAATTCGTTACGCATATTGCAGTCTTTCTTTCAACCCACTATTTTAGAAAGGCTCTCGCCACTTTCTCTGCATAGACCTGGTATTCAATGAAAGAGGAGACTCTACGCTTTACATTGGTACCACTCCCAGGGTAGGGGATACCCTAGAACAAATGTTACAGCAATTCAAAGCTAGAACACTGAAAATCTGCGTAATCTGTCAAATTGAAAATTGAGTAATTTAAGGATTATGAAAATCTGCATTTTTATCTGCACAGATATTTAAAAAGTTATACATTTACAAATGTATGTGCTTTTAATATCATGTTTTGTAAAGCACCTTGAGTTCTTTTGATGTAATTGCGCTGTATAAGAAATAAATATTATTATTATTATTAGAAGATTGAGCTCCATGTTGAGTACTTTAGTAAACTCAGGAGAGTGATGGGAAGAGCGTCGCGTGGGGATAGCAATTTTCAATAATGAAGGCATGGTGCATACTGCAGGCCATACATTGTACATACTTAGTGCTGGCTGTAGGCTAAAACTACCAAGTGCAGGCTGCAGGCTAGGACTAAAACAATCTGGTGCAGGCTAGGACTAAAACTATCAAGTCCAAACCCACAACAGACTGGATAGACACAAAAGTCCCTTCATAAATATGGAGACAAATTTGAGAAAATATAACTTTGCAAATTGAAACAGAGGAACTAACAAAATGTTCCCCAGAACTGTACAAGGAATTCAGATTTTAACTGCCAAAACTTTCATTATGCCTTGATACATGTAGCTGTATATTGTACATATTCTGCATAACTACCAAAGTGGTTGATAGCTGACAAACAAATGCAAGCACCTTGATTATGGTATCATCATGGTATTTATTGTAATTCCAAGTACAGTTTCGGTCCTTTCTTTGGTTATTTGAGACCATTTTGTGTTCAGGACCTTCTGTAAAATTGTAAACAAGATTTTACAGAAAAGCATAAATAGCTTTCATCAGCTGGGTAACACAAAATGATTTGTCTCAACTAAAAACAAAACACTTGTTATAATGTTTGGATTTCAATTAACACAACTTTTGCAGATATGATTTGTCTCAAATAAAAACAATGTTTGGATTTCTTTCAATTAACACAATATTTGCATAATGCCACATAAACGTTTAACAACCACCATGATATGCTGTCACTGAGCAAGATTAGCGATAAAGATTAAAATGTATTGAAAATGAGAGCATTGTTTCTAATTGTTAAACAGTAAGAAAAAAACTTTCATAAAAAATCATAACAATAAATACTTTGTTATGAATGGAATGGATTACATGGAGTGCATGATGAATTGCAAATTGCAGAACAACTTATTAGTTTATATTAAAACAACGCATTAACTAATTTAAGCAACAATGTAAAGTTATAAAACTTTAAGCACGATTCATACACTCCGAGGACCGTGTAGCCAATAAGAAAAGCCATTATAAAATATGTGAGGGTGCGTAAATATTGCATAATTGTAATTGTGTGCTGTACCCTGCAAGGCAAGAATTTCTTCAGCGGCCACTTGCATGGGTACACTGTCATCAAGGTACCTACATAGGTACTCTGTTGGTACTGCACAGGCCCCAACAGCTGTGGTTTCGCACTGGTACTACAGACTACTCATGTAGGTATTCTGTATGTACATATCTATGTACCTTGGCGCCGGTTACCCTTGCAGGCGGCCGGTATAGAAATTTTGAAGTGTACACATGACTTATACACAGAACTGCAAGCCAGTGCATTATACAATATTTATACATGGGCATACAGTTTTGAATGGCTTTTCTGATTAAGTGACGGTTCTAGGAGTGTATGAATTTGAAATGAGAATGACAAAAGTGAAAGGTACCTTGCAGGCTACCCACAAAATACACCTATACTAGCGGAGTGTGATAAACCAGGAAACAATACAACAACAATCGCCAAAACTCACCTTGTTTGAATGCCATGCTGCAGATGCGTAGGTGACAGGGTTACTGGCATAGGCGTTCTTGTTCCTCCGCGTGCCACAGGTGGCGATTCACTCTTTGAATGCATTAGTATGATGCATGCTTATTCTCCACTTTTGCCTTGATTTTATTAGATTATCCATTTGAAAGCTGCCATTCGTTAAAATAAAAAAATTAAACAGCTATTATCAAAACACTTCATTTCTGGGATCAAGGAGGATAGCGCATAAGATGTATAACTTTAGCTTAACATGCTTTAAACGTCTATGTGTTGAGCACCATCATGACCATGTTCATTTTCATTATATTAAATATTATGGGTTTTTATACATGTAGCACCTATCATAATAATGTTAATATTTGGTTTGGGAAAATATAGCATTGTGTTTACATTCACAAAACATCTGATGCTGTCTACTGAAGATAGCTAACCTTATATACATGTATTAGGGCTAGTTTACATTAAGGCTAGTATGCTGCTATCTACTGCAAACAGCTCACCGTATATCAGGGTGGGTCTGATAATGTCTACTCAAGATCGAGTACTCGAAATGTAGGCCTATGTTATCAATTCACATAGGAAAGTAGCCTTGATCAAGAATTCTTGCTTTCTCTAACATGCCCATTTGTGATCAGTGCAATTAATACAAGGCAAGGATGTGGTCTGTGGTAGTAGTAGGGCTATGGCATGTATGGGCTTCCTCAGATCAGACTTTTTGTTTAAAACAAAACAGTAATATATAATTATTACACACTGCCTATTTCATGTAGTATTGTTCACCACCACAACAGCAGATCTAATGGTGAATTAAACTTGTAATGATTTCTTTCTCGTAAATGTCTCACAGCCAAGTTGGTGATCCACCATGTGCTGTTGTGGTGAACTACATGACATGAAATCATTAGTGCATGCTGGTTTGAATCCCGAACAGTTCTGATATATCTCCTAGCTTTATTACAATGCCAGTTCACCTGAGCTTCTCTTCTTCATTGACTTTTAAATGAGTCACATTTCCAACAAATTAAGAACAAAATCTTGTACAATTGAGTAATGTTCTGCAAGCTGATTTTAAGATGATTATAATCAACAAGAAGTCCAACTTACATAATCCTGTATGTTCATTTCATCATCTTCATCAGGTGCTGTAGAAAATAATGCAGACACATATTTGCTCCTTTCCTTCCTCTGCCAGGACGTTGAACTTCCTGATAAAACTTCATTAGATTGGTCACAAAAAACGAAATTTTCTCATCATTGAGCCATGACTGAGTTAGAGTCTTGTGGTCAGTAACATGTGTATTACATTTTGTGTGTCCACCTCCATTTTGACTCGCGAAAATTGGTCATACGACAACGTAGAGGTAATTTCTGTACCAAGTTCAGCTGGCCATCAATTGGTTGGTAGAGTTACGTCTTTCGAAATTTCTTTGCAATTTGCTCCTCTCTGTAAATCACTATAAAAAATACATTAATATTAATGTGACTGCAACATCTGGTAATACATACATGTACAAGGAAATTTTTTTTTATAATTTCAGAGTGTGTTAATTGTGAACAACATTATTGCCTTTTGAAATTTCATTTTAGGAAATGCCGATAGGCTTAATTTATGTATGGCGCCGAGAAGTGGGCTCTTGCTACCGCTCTCAATATTGGGTGGAAATTAGAGTACTTGTCAGAATATCGATTTGTCACGCATATAGGACAATCGGCTTACATGCCGCGCAAAAAACATACTGCCTCTCTGAGGCAGAATAAATAATTAGATTATGTATGTAGACAAGAGATTCATAATTGACCGTTGGTATATGATTGAACATATCTTACTATAAAATGCAAATGGTGTGACTGACTATGTGTGTGTGGGGGAGTTAATGAAAAGGCTCGATCAGTTTCGATCCCAATGTCACCAAATTCATACGGGAGATCGAGGAATATATAGGAATGTCCTGTTATTAATTTGGTTGAAAACAGTCAAGAATTGGCCTTAAAATCTGTAAAAAGTGAGTATTTCGGGACAAATAATAGCCTCTCCCCAGCTGTTCGGGGCTCATGCACTAGACGCATCAACATTGGCGTGTGTGCATTATTTTGTCTTATTTCTCTCCAACAAGTAATACACTTTCATTAACCTATAATTGTTTCTTTTTAACAAGTAGATATATATATCTCAAATACAATCAGCTAGATTTAAATGGCTGTTACACTGCAGTATTTTTGGCTTTGGCCCTATACTAATACGATAGTATAGTATAACTATACACTGGTGTTTTTTACATACCTGTTACAATTACTCCTATCCTGTTTCTTCTATATTGCTTTACCCAAAACACCACATCTGTCCACTTCTTTCTCACTACCTCCCACATCCTGCTGTACCCTGCTGACCCAACACCTCTGATATCTCCTTCCAAGCTTTCCTCTTCTTCACTTCCACCACCGCACCCCCTGCACTCCCAAATAACTCCCCCGTATTAGGTATCTTGATGAAATGCTGGTCTAATCACTTCACATCATGGCCACAGAGGCGGCATTGCAAGCTCTTCTGCTTCCCCATTTTTTTTACAGATGCTGGCACTGAAAAGAATACATGGGAAAATGTTAAAAACAGAAATAATTAATGTGTATGCCAATTTGAATGTGTTTCTTAATTTCAATTCTATTACATCAGGCACCCATGTACCTCTACCCAAGCATCATTGTGTCCAAGTCCCATGAAAATTCCTCAAAGTATGTGGAAACCGCAACCAATTCCTCATGATGATTGAAAGTTTGGGGTAAACAACCTCAAATTACCCCTATATATGACATTTAACCACACAATAGAGCAGTCACATGTATCACCATTCCATCACATACATGTATGTGACCGTCCATCTCGAAACGCTCGTAAAGTCGGCAAATGTGATAGGCCTACAACTCAAAATGTAATATGAAAAAAAAGCGCAGTGATTTATAGTGCGCTACGCACAGGCACAACGCATAGACGTTGATCCACAAGCCTCAGCACACTTTACAGGTTGTCGCTGACCACTACGGTCCACATCATTCTATAGACCATTTAACAACAAATTCATAACCTCATTAATATACGCGAAGCCTGTAATCCAATCAAAAGAAATTGATTGCCTGACCGCGCACTAATTGCGAGGTCATTAATAACTCACAATGACTCCGGACGCGCAACAATGCCTTCTGCGCGCGCGTGCGTGTATAGACTACGCGTTATGGCAACGCACACGCCTACGCTGATGCCGTCGCTTCTGTGATTGGTAGCTCTTGTTGTCGGCGCCGAATGTTATATTCGCCTGGTTGATTTTTTGTAGGGTAGGTTACAACAATGATTAAAACTGGTTATATTTAACAGCGCTTTATGGCATAAAATAACATAAAATGCCATTTTGATTTGTTCAAAATATTAGATACGACGATAATGAATGACAATAATAACTTTGCACCATCTATTTTGAGGTCATTGTGAAATTGTGGGTTTTGTTTTGAGCCTCGGTATTTTTCCTCGGGAGCTACCGCTCCCTCGGAAAAATACCTCAGCTCAAAACAAAACCCTCCGATTTCACACAATGACCTCAAAATAGATGGTGCGCAGTTATTATTGTCTAATCAGGGACTTTGCTGCTACAAGAGCGCACACCCTAGACATTCCACAAATAACCATCGCAACCAGGATCAGCTCCCCGAGTTTTGTACGGGTTACAACGAGACAATTAGCAGTAAGTTCCTTGTCCAGGGAATTTCAAGCTAACTCAATTTTTCCACGAGAGCATAATAGGCACCGCCAGGGTTCGAACCCACAACCTCTCGCACCATAGTCAGACGCCTTAACAATTGAGCTAACTTGAAAGTCATATTCAAATGCTAAAGTGTGTCAAGTTCAATTAACCATAACTCCGCTTCCGGATATCGTAAGAAGTCAAATGATGAATCATTTTAAAGCTTATGACATATAGGCCTACTTTCTAAAGATGAAAAAAAAATCACTTCGGTACTATATTTCTGAAATTCTAGTGTCACATAGCAGATATTTGACACACATTTGGCATGTCAGAATATATTTACCATTATTAAGCTACAGGCAACCTAGTGTTGCTATAGTTAAGTTTTACTATTTTTGATCAAGATTGGTTCAGTGGTTCTTACCTCGATCATCTGGCTCCATAGGAATGATTGTACACAAAGCAAAGATTCACTTTTTATCCGTTTATTAAAAGCAACATCTTTCATATGCAAAGATGAATGGGTGTACATATTTCATGTACACATTAGATGTTGCCACCGCATTTCTCACCTGCTTTCGATGCCGTAATTGGCATACGACACATCTTCAGGGTCAAGTTCTATGGGGTCATAGCGTAGCTTGGCCTTGGTGGCTGCTTTCAAACCCTGGGATCCTACTGGTAGGTATAACCATAACTGTCTCTCATCGCCTATCTGTGTGATTATAGAATAATGGGATGAAATGTAAAGTTTTTTTAAAAAGCTCAGTGATTTAAAGTCACAGGCCTCAGCACACTTTACACTGAATTTGCTGACCACTGTGGCCCAAAACACACAATATAAACTATTTGGCAAGAATCAGGGACTTCCAGCTAAGCGCACACCCTATACATACCACAATAAACCATCACAGCCAGGATGAGCTCCCAGAGTACTTGTATGGGTAACCAAGACAATAAGCAGTAAGTTCTTTGTCCAGGGGAATTTCAAGCTAACTCAATTATATCACAAGAACAAACATGGACTGCGCCTGGGCTCAAACACCAGAGTCTAATGCTTGACTGATTGAGCTAATTTGACTGCTTAAGGGACCGTTCACAAACACTTGTTAGATGGTGTATGCCTGTTCAATTTGAGCTTGATTGGACCAATATTGAAATTTGACCTTTGACACCTGGCTGATGGTGATTCAGGCCTTGCGGTCTAGAATTTAAAGGAGAGTGGTTAATCACTCGCTAGCATGATGCTAGGCGAGTTGTTGAATTTTCACAAATACCATTTATGTAGGTGGGCAATTCCAAGCAAAAGTGGACATGACTCAAAAAAATAAAATTGCCTCTATGTATTTCTTTTAACTTTCATATTATTCCAAACAGATGCAATGTTCAAGTTCAAAACTTTTTTCTGCATTTTTCTAACATTTTGTTCAAAAAAAATAATTTCTTCGGAGAGTGTAATTTTAGTGGAAAAATCCTGTTCAACTTATATATTTTCTAAGTGGGCCTATAAAAACAGGGGCACTTTTCTTTTTAATTTAATACATTTTATATCTATGAAATATGGTCTTCAAGAAATATCCATCACATTTTAAATAACCCCCGCTAATTTTTTCCTTTCATTGTGTTTTCATAACACTAAATATGTGACCCCTCGGCACAACTGAGCCCTGAAGTCGCCAATCATCATTTTTGAGATATTCAACCAAAATATTCTGCTTGAAATTAGCTTTAAAATGATGTATATCATGTCTATAGTACTTGACATTTAAGTAGTGAAAATCAATAAAACAGTCAATAAATCCTTTGTTTCCTATTGTTTGTTACGTTCGATGGAGCATATCTCAATAGTGGCACTGGCGACATCCGGGCTCAGTTGTGCCGAGGGGTCACATATGGTGTAGCATGAGTTACCGAGAGATGCATTTTTTAATATATTTACAAAATGTTGGCAATTTAATTGATGCCACTTATTATTTTCCTTCTACTAGTAGTACCTTGAATAAAAATAAGAAATTGAAATACAAAACACTATCCATCACATAATAATGACCCTAAAAACTGTAGCACGAGTTACCAGTAGCACGAGTTACCGATGTAGCACGAGTTACCATAGCCCACTTTCCCCTGTACCAACAAACTAGAATTAATTAAGGTGGCACTCACTCATAAGTGTGTAAATGACAATGTTTTGTAAATACAAATGATATGCAATATGCAAATAAGCTCATTAATATTCATAAATATGCATATAACATGACAAACAGCAGGTCACAATATCCAATCACCAAACCAAGTTGATTGGTTATTAATGCATGTAAGCTGCAGAGTGGATTAATGAAAATGTAGGCAAAATATGCATATAAGCTCATTAATATTCATAAATATGCAAATAACAACACAAACTATACAGCACATCAATGAGTGATTTTTTAGCATGTGCTCTGCTCGTAGCATGAGTTACCGTTTTTTGCAGCTGTCCCATACATACAAAAGTTGATATATTCATTTAGCAATACTATGAGGATCTAGCCTTAAATGTTGGGTATTAAAATACAAAAAATACAGATTCCCAGGGCTGGAAAAATGAGATTTCCCTGAAGATGATCAAAATTTCCTTCAAAAAGACAAATTTCCTCCAAATTCTTATGTATTTCTTTGTTTATGGCCCTTAATTTCCCTCCAAACTTCATAATTTCCCAGGAAGGAGCTTCCCACTTTCCACATTTTTTCCAGGCCTGCAGATTCCAATCAAATGATTTAAGCTGGAGCACAAAGTATGTAAAAGGACGCCATAAAGTGTAGCACGAGTTACCGTGGAATTGCACAGGTATAATCAAGTAAAGCTTTGGTCTTGAAACGGTATTTATGAAGTTATGATGAAATGCGTGTGAGTCACGCTAAAATTTGTGACTTTCTCTGCTTGGAGAGGGCACAGAAACGATTAAATGCTGAATTGGCTGATTCAACTGCTGATTTTGGGAGATTCGCAGCGAGTGACAGTGTCTATGGCGAGTTGAAAATCGCTTCGCTAGAAATCGAAGTTAGAGGCGCGGTGGCGAGCGAGAGCAATCACTCGCCTCACACGGCAAGGCCTGGTGACTGTACCCACCAAGTCTCATACCCATCCGACAGTTCTTACAAGTTTGACCTCTGATGACCCTAGTGACCCCAAAATGACCTTCCCAAAGTTTGGCTCTAAATGTTGACTGTACCCATCAAGTTTCATGCCCATACAAAAGTTTTTAGTAATTTCACCTCAAATGACCCCTGAGTGACCTCTGACCTTCAAATGACCTTCCAAATATGCTCTGATGATTGTACCCAACAAGTTTCATGCCCATGTGAAAGTTATCAGTAATTTGACCTCTGATGACCCATGATGACCTCAGATGACATTGAAATGACCTTCTTAAAATTTGACTCTAAATATTGACTGTAGCCACCAAGTTTAATGCCCATACAACAATTTTCAGTAATTTAACCTCAGATGACCTCTGGGTGATCCTCGCTAACCCTAAAATGACCATCCAAAAATTAAGCTCTAAATGTTGACTGTGCCCACCAAGTTTCATGCCCATACAACAGTTTTTAATAATTTGACCTCAGATGACCCTGGCGACCCCTGGGTGACCCTGAACTGACCTTACAAATATTTGGTTCTAAATGCTGACTGCATCCACCAAGTTTCATGCCCATACAACAGTTTTTAGTAATTTGACCTCAGATGACCCCTGGATGACCTTCCAAATATTTGGCTCTGATGATTGTACCCAACAAGTTTCATGCCCATGTGAAAGTTATCAGTAATTTGACCTCTGATGACCCATTGATGACCTCAGATGACATTGAAATGACCTTCTTAAAATTTGACTCTAAATATTGACTGTAGCCACCAAGTTTAATGCCCATACAACAATTTTTAGTAATTGAACCTCAGATGACCTCTGGGTGATCCTCACTAACCCCAAAATGACCATCCAAAAATCAAGCTCTAAATGTTGACTGTGCCCACCAAGTTTCATGCCCATACAACAGTTTTTAGTAATTTGACCTCAGATGACCCCTGGATGACCTTCCAAAAATTTGGCTCCAAATTTTGACTGTGCCCACTAAGTTTCATGCCCATTTAACAGTTTTTAGTAATTTGAACTCAGATGACCCCTAGGTGACTTCGGATGACCCTGCAATGACCTTCCGAAAATTTGGCTGTAAATGTTGACTGTAACTAGTCTGTACCCACCAAGTTTCATGCCCGCACAACAGTTTTTAGTAATTTGACCTCAGATGACCCCTGGGTGACCTAGAATGACCCTGAAATGACCTTCCAAAAATTTGACTCTAAATGTTGACTGAACTCACCAAGTTTTGTGCCCATACGACAGTATTTAGTAATTTGACCTCAGATGACCCCTGGATGACCTCGGGTGACCTTGAACCACTAACCAATACAAACTTGTTCTATCTGGGGTCAAGATGCACCCACCCATCAAGTTTGAAGAATGTGCAACCCCTAGTCTCAGAGAAAATAGGTTTTTGCATGTTATACATAAATTATGCAAATTAGGTACTAAATTACCATATAATCGAATCAGGTCTTGATCATTAGGTCATGCCACCCCCTACCAAGTTTCATCATCATAGCGCATATAGGGTTCTTCTTGCGGATCCCCAGATACAACTCCGTAAGGCGGATTTTCTCCAGATTTCCAGCCATATTTGTAGAAGCATTCTGCATAAATTATGCAGATTAGAAAAACTAAAAAACTAAATGCGCATACTTTTCGTTGAGGTGATCAGCAGGCGTGTATCATTCCTGCAACCATGCGCCTGACGGATCTTGAGATAGTCTGTCCACAAACTCAGCTATCAATTTACGCTGATTTTCGCATAAAATATGCAAATTAGCTAGATGTTAATTTGCATATTTTTCACCGAAAACATATGGTTACGGAGCAAACTTGGATGTACTTCCTCCCACCAAGTAGCCTCCCCGTAGGTCTTACGGTTACCCAGATACAGCTCCGGACGGACACACACATCCACACACCCAGATTACTAAGTCCCATCCTGAACAAAGTTCAAGCGAGACAAAGAAATAGAGTTACGTCTTTGTGTTACTGACCCCTGGAATTATGATCTGATCATTCATGCTTGTCAAATGAATTACTGAATGTATGTGAATGCTTGTGGGTGCTGACTGTGGCATACACCTTGTGTACCCGCATCCAAGCATCCTTTTGTCCATGTCCAATGAAAATCTATCACAGTATGTGCAAACAGCAACCTAATATATGCATTGACCATTTTAGGTCAATGACTTTAAATGACCCTAGATTACCTTTTGACCCCACATCTGCTGGGGTCACATGTGTATGCCTACACAAGCACCCTTGTTTCCAAGTGCCATGAGAATCCACCATGTGCAGTAAGTGGAAACAGCACTTATTACGCATATAATTTTCATATTGACCATTGTGGGTCAATGACCTCAAATGACCCCTAGATGACCTTTGACTTGACATCTGTTGGGATGTGGGTCACTACCAAGCATCGTTGTGTCCAAGTCCCATGAAAATCCATCACAATTATGCATTGACAATTTTGGGTTAATGACCTTAAATGACCCCTAGATAACCTTTGAGTGACCCCGCAGCCGGTATCCACTACGATAAAATACCTGGCTGTCGTCTATCATAGATAGAGGATAGTAAAAATAAATAATCCTATCGTTTATTCTCATTCTTAGTCAGTTGAATATTATTTCAATAACTGTAATCTATTTTTAAGCCAAAATTAAATTATAAAAACTCCCCTTTACTCCCTCCCAACTTCCCAACTGTAATCTATTTTTTAAGCAAAAATTAAATTATAAAAACTCCCCTTTCTCTAAAATGAATGAAACTTATTTACATTTACAACTTTACATCTTTTGTTGCGCGTACTACGGTACTACTATAGTGGAAATTCCAATTGAATGAATGCAGCTTTCAATAGCGTGACGAATTTTTGCGTACACTGCGCGATGTACGCCAGCGTGTGCGACTGTGCATGAGTAACACGGAAGTGAACCCAACCATGCCAACGCACTCGTGATTGGATAGCATTGTTTCCAAGGTCGTATGCTCATGTGTAGTTTGAAATACGCAATATAATGATCGCGGTTGATCGAGTGCAGCTGTTAAAAGCTGCGTTCATTCAATTGGAATTCTTACTATAGCGTGTGTATTCCGCAATGCATCTACGCATACAGCGCGATATTTGATACACGCATTCGCACACCTCTACGATCGTGTTACGCGCTATCAACACTCATGATGACGTGGGGTCGTCTACCGCCTGAGTGATAGACGGCACCCAAAATCATGTGATTGTCCGATCAGATTACATGTCTACGAACTAGACCACTCCCACTGACTAAGAATAGAGAATATTTTGAACAATTTATGGCCCATGCCACTTGGGCACTTGTAGGCCTACTGAATACTTTTACTAACTGTTGTATCACTGATCGCGTCGTGTCAGCATCAGCGGCTCGAGTGTAAACTGTCCCTTAGATTTGCGTACCGTATCGTAGTGAGTGATTGGTTTCATATAGTCATGATAGTGCATTCATTCATGCATTTCAAAGCAAAGGTTTATTGTGCAATGTGCATTCAAATTCTTAGTTAATACTCTCGAGGAAAACATGACATGTTGTTTCCCTTTCCAAAATGTACATGCACTGTTCGAAATGTTAAAAATAACAACAGTAGCATGATATGGTCATGCAATTGAATTGTCAATCATTCAAGGTCTACTCCTGTTAGTGCACTACTACATGATGTGTATGCATGTATTTTTCATGATATGCTGCCAAATTCGGCACCGAACTCGTTATTGCGATAGTACCGTACTACATAAAATTTGATTTATACGAGCGATAAAACTGTTACCCATCAAAATGTATCCATTATTTTGAAAATTATTTGTGTATAAAAGTCAAGTGAACAAACAGAACATGATAAATAAATATTATGGGGGAAAAAAGCATGAACAAATTGAAAGTAAGCTTACCTTGAATCGATCATGCCGGGCGATCATGATTCACTACATGATTTGCTGGGCAGAGTTGATGTTGTCCTGAGTAATAAGCGTCAAAATATGGTTTTCCAGACAGCAAAAGAGCAAATAAATGTGATGTATAACCTCGAAATCTGCATTATGCTGTATTTTCATCAGGCATCACGAAGGTCATGCTAAATTGATGTTGTGCCGCTGTGCATGAGTGAGTGTTGCCCGTGCAATAATTTGGTGGTGTTGCCACAGTTGCCACACTTCACTTTGTCGCTGAGTTTTATTCTGTTAAATCATTATCACGCCATGATTTAACATCAGGACAATCAAGAAAAATGTTAACATGCAGTTTATTGTCTTTAATTCTTCCCTGGTCTTTTTAGATTGTTTACAAAAGAATAAAATTAAGATAATTTAAATAAGTAGTTAATATTCATGGAAGAGGCTATTTCTGGCAAAACTTTTCCTCAATGACCAAAAACACAAAAACCAAAAACACACCCCCGAAAGCTCTTCCCATTGACTATACAGAGAGAGGCCAAAAACACAGGAAATAGCAAGTCTGAGTGACCAAAAACACACTTTGGATCTCTCTCTCTCTCTCTCTCTCTCTCTCTCTCTCTCTCTCTCTCTGCATACGAACCACAGATGTGGTTCGTATGAGAGTATGCCATCGAATGAGGTCAGCGGCAGCCCTAGTAGCCTCTGTGATGCTTAGGTCTGTGAAAATCTTGATGTCGTCAAGCCAGCTCGCTGCAGGTCTGTCTCTCTTGCGTTTTCCCTCAACCATTCCTTGAACAATTATATTGTTAAAAGGCAATGATGTCTGGTGATGTGATCAAAGTATGATAACTTTATGGCAATGATATCAGCTCGCAAGGTCTTCTGAACTCCAAGCTCTTGAAGAACTTACTCATTTGTTTTCCTCTCAGTCCTTGATATCCTTAGGATTCGTCGATAGCACCATAGCTCAAAAGATTCCAGTCTCTTCCTGTCAGGTAATTTCATCGTCCAGGATTCAGATCCGTATGATGCCATAGCAAATGCTGTTGATTTTAGCAAACGAATCTTGAGGATGGAAGAAGTCTACTTTTCCACAATTTGGTCAGGTTTGAAACTACTAAACTCCGAGCTATCGTGAATCTTCGCTTTATCTCATGGCTGCAGTCACTTTTGGTGTTAATGATGGGCCCAGCAATGCAAAGCTTTCAACCTCTTCAATGAGATCAACGTTTGCATCTGTATCATTTCGTTCTGCGTCTACAATCATGACTTTTGTCTTCTGTGTTTAAGATCAGTCCCCTCTGTTCAATTGCCGATTTTATTGCTTACAAGAGATATACCAAATCCTCTTTGTTACTGCAAATCAGGGTTGTGTCGTCTGCATATCTGAGATTGTGATCGCTGACCACCTATGGTAACACCTCCTCCAAAGTCTTCCAAAATACCTCGCATAATGCTTTCAGCGTAGATTTTGAACAGCTGAGGAGACAAAATGCACCCTTGTCCGACACCTCTGCCAATTTGGAATCACTCTGAGTCACCTCTACTCGTCCTGACTGAAAGATTCCTGATCCTGGTATTGCGTACTGATGAGCTTCACCACGTGAACGGGGAATCCCATATCCCCCATAATGTTCCATAATTCTTGATGGCTGACACAGTAAAATGCTGTAATCGATGAAACAACGGTAGAGTGGAATGGAATGTCCTCCGCATTTTTCAATGATATTTCGAATATTGACAATTTGATTCCTGGTGCCTCTTCCTGCTCTAAAACCGGCCTGTTCGTATGCTATCTCAGTCCCGAACCTCTGTCTTATTCTGCTATTGATGACATTGAGAAGAATCTTGCTGGCGTGACTGATAAGGCTGATGGTTCGGGGATTTGAGCACTTTTTATGTTTCCTTTCTTTTGTATCGGGATAAATGCTGCTCTCTTCCAGTCCTTAGGCCATTCCACATCACTCCAGATTTTGTCACACAGCTTCCACATGATGATCAAACCTTGCTTACCAGATGCCTTTCACAATTTGTCTGGAATATCATTTACAGCCTGGTGATTTCCCATTTTTTTAAATCTCTTTCATTGCTTGACGAACTTCATCCAGTAGGGGTGGTAGTTCAGGGTCATTTCACCTGAATCATTGATAGTGGATTCCTCCTCTGATTTCTGTTCCTTAAAGCAGCTGTGTACTCTCAGACATGCATGTAGTAAAAGTGCAATAACTTTGAAATTATTCGCACAAGACATTTAAAAGTATACATTTTTATGAAGGCAAGACATCAATAAATCTTAATATAAATACAGATTTGGGGTAAAAACAACAATTATGAAGAAAATCACAAAAAGAGAGCTTCTGGCAATATTTGTTAGGTACATCATAACAAGAAAACACTCTTTCCAAAATATTTTATTTTGTTTTTAGCTCAATCTTGAGGCTCCATTCCAAAAACGTTTTTTTTTTTTTTTTTGATATTGGCCTTATTTTTTGAGATATTGACCATATAAGGCATCAAATTGAACTTTTAAAATTCACAAACGCCTATTTGCACAAAATGATGCCTAAAATCGGAAATAGACCAAAATATTAAAAAATGAGAAAACCGTTTCTTGAGTCGATCGTGCTTTTTACGATGATCATATTTGCTTACCTATAGATGCTGTATTTATTGAGTTATCGTGTACCTAAATCGTCATTTTACCGAGAAAATGAACATTGAAATAATGGCCGTTGAAGTTTAAAGTGGTCACATTTTGCACTTTCATCGAATCTCACAGAAGAATGCGGCAGTTTTCGTTTTTGTACCTTATATTACGTGAACATCGGGTAAATCCACAGCCCCTTGAGAAGTTTGAGCGAAATCCATTCATAACTTGATATTTAAATCGGGGAAAGAACTTAAAAACCCACATTTTATCAGCTAAAACGGAGCCATTTGACCACTAGGTTTTTGTGAAATCAGTGCTTCCGTGGTGTTTCCATAAGATGCGCCGCGCATGCAGATAAGCGTTGCGTATGGGTAGCGTATTTGCGCGTTAACAAATTGCGCGATACGCAACGCGATGCGTTGTTGCGCGCGTGTATCCTGCTGGTACAACAAAGATTTTCTTTCCTTTTCAATTTCAAACACGAGTGGAACAGTGAAATAAAATCCTTAAAATATTGCAGTTGGAGTTTACAAATCTGGATTTTCATTCCTTGTATTTATAAAAAACATAACAAAGTACAAACATATCAAAAAAACTCAATTTTGCGAAAGAAACAATGTCTAGAGTACACAGCCGCGTTAAGCTCAGTGCAGTATTGCAAGGTTGTTTGATGGCATGTAAAACTGGATAATTTTTAAGACAAGTTGAACAATGATATCGCTATTTATCTTCAATTTTGTTTGCATCTTTACAAGGATTAGACACCTGTATAATGGTATTAGAACATCCGCAAAAAGACTAACAAATGACAAGGGAATTTTCAAAAAACCTTTTATCATGAAATATAAGGTATATTACTTATATTATTTGGCTAATTTAGATTTAGAATATATATAAATAGCGCCCTCAATTTGTAGACAAATGTACTTTTTATAGAATAAAAAATACCACTAAAAAGCAGACAGAAAAAGATGAATAATTTGATACAGAAACGAAAATCTATGTTAAAACTTGCTACAAAATATATGTGTATACAGTTTATTAGTGTAATAGCTGTTGGTATTATTCAGGTATGGAATTGAACATTATATTGTTTTGTTAGAAAAATTAATAAATGATCACATCAAACAGCCGTGATCAGTAATCGTGGTGCCATTTCTATCATTGATATGACATATCTTGCTGAAGTTTTCCGAGTCAATTCCTTTACCAAAGCGAACACCTTCTTGGAGTAGTTTCCTGTTCTTTCCATATCCTCACATTTCCTCTCGAGAAAGTCTCGTTGATCAGCTCTGACTGCTTTTCTTACTTATCTGTGTTATTTCCTCCATTCTGACATATCTCATCTCTTTCTGGTATTCTGTCTCTTATCAGCAAGCTCCAATGTCTTCTTAGATATCCAGGGCTGCTTCTTTTTCTTCTTCTTTGCGATGTAACATACAATATATAAAAGAAATTATTTGTATAGCCCCTCTCGAACACTTGTGCATTGCATAAAATTATGTATTTGCTCAAATAGCATTTTGTGCAAATTTTTATTACAATCTTGAATGTGGTTATTTTGATGGACCTTTACATTTTACACGTATCTATGGAGATGAAGATTAGCGAATACGCTCAAATGTATTAGTAATACACCCAAATGTATTAGGAATACACCCAAATGTATTAGTAACACATTCACATGTATTAGTAATACACCCAAATGTAGAAGGAATACACCTAAATGTACACCTAAATGTATTAGGAATACACTCAACTGTATTCGGAATACACACCAATGTAAGGAATACGCCCAAATGTATTTAGTAATACAACCAAATACATGTATATTAGCAGTACACCCAAATGTATAAGAAATACACCCAAATGAATTAGGAATGCACCCAAATGTCAAATGTTGTAGATCATGTTACCAGAGAATAATATCGCCACATTGTAGGCCATTTTAGGCATTTTTAAATGCCTTTAAAAAGGCTTATCAAAATGAACCCCGTACAATTGGGTAACAACATGTGTATTAACATTAGGCACAAAGCCAGGCAGGTCCAACATTGAACAGACAATACATTGAAGTATTGCCCTCAATTTGCATAGAATGCTACTTGAGCAAGTATAAATATAATTAAATACTTCTATAGAGGGGGCAATAGCTAGACCAAAATATATATCCTATACCTTAGTGGTTATGAAACAAAGGTGCATGACTTGAATATTGCATATTTCGATATGGTCAAACACCAATGTTAATAAACTTATGACTTGACATTAATTGTAATGATTGATTTCCAATTACTAAGCTGAATTTATACTACATCGCTGAGCAATAGCGATTTGTTTTTAGCCAATGAGGTGGAGCGCTTTTTTGTTGCGTTGGGAAAAGCTCGCTACCTGATTGGTCAAATATCCATCGCTCGTCGCTCACCGATGGAGTTTAAATTCAGCTTTATTGTTTCAAAATTGATGTGGACGCTGAAATTGAAAGTCGTTTCCAGAAGGTTATTTTTTGCCCGGTATTTAATCCCATGAGCACTACCTGCCGATTGGCCAAAATAAAGACGGTCCAATTTTGAACCAATCAAGGAGGGTATTAATAAGATTATCTGCAAATGCAAGTTTGACCATAAAAAATGTAAAGCCTAATTTATTTTGGCAATTGAAATGAGCATTTCAAGTTATCAACCAATCAGAAATGCTGTTAGATGATTAGTATTGTCCATGGGGTTAACATGCATGCATGAAATAAACATAGGCCTAGTTGTCTACTGATTGATACATACACTGGGCCGGCCAAGATTGACTCAATTTTGACGTCGTCATCATTGGTTTACCACGTAACACATAATTATGACAAATAATTCCAAAAGTGTGTTTATGTTATCAACCAAATTATTACTAAATCATTTTTTCTCATTCATTTTATATCCATTTTTTTCATTGTGAAAATTAATACATTGCAATTGCACCGGGAAATGTATTTTGTGTACCTTTTTTTTCTGTAATCAGCAATGAGGTAGCTTTGCTCCAAAGCCGACCTATTTCCATCCAATTGAAAGAAAAAATGAAAAACCATGCCATATGCCCTCTGACACTAAAGACCGGCTGCCTCCGCTGGCGCGTCGGTTAGTGGACTTTCGCGGTTGGTGTGTGGGGTAGACCAATACTGGGTAGACATTTATACTGCATAGTGGTCCTACTTGTTGGTGATGGTTGGTGAATTATGTCATGATGTAGCTTGCCTAGTGATAGTGTACTATAGTACTCATAGCTTGCCTTCGGCAAGCTCTGTACTAGGACACAGTTAGACTAGCTTGCCAGTCTCGTGTACGCCGTTTGTACACTGAGACTGGCTTATGCCATTTTGTGTGTCAATGGGATTTACACACTTAACGTTTTGCGCAGCTCAAACATTTCAAAAATTTTTCTTGCAATTCAGTCAATTTATATGAAATTGGTACTCACATATCTGATCTCCAAATCATAGTTATCTTATTCAATGTATCCAAGTAAATTAAACTTGGAATTTCTGATACTTTAAAGATAATTTCCAAGCCGTCGACCCCCCTACGTCCGACGAGCGTGATCGGTGGTGAAACAATGCAAGTCACGAGATGACCCACCTCATCTACAGCCGGTTTCTGTCGTCAAGTCGTGTTCGCGATACAGCCACGTGCACAAGTGAGGTCGAGACTAATTGGTGACGTCGATAACAACGAATAAACAAAATGGCTGGGAGAACTGAGAAAGTCGTGTTTTTTTTAAATGTTTGATCGTGACGATCAGAAACATCAAAAAACTTTTTTTGACTGCGCTTGATATGCTTACGATATACAGGTACATTGGAGGATATAAATTGGATGGTAAATAAACCAAATATTGCAAGAAATCTACTCGCTAGAACCCTAGCGTGCCCGCAAAAAAATGTCCGTCCATGCGAAAGTAATATTGACAAAGTAAAATCGTGACTAGACACAGTGTCATCGCCCCGATATCTTCATGGTAGAAATCGCCATGGTAGGTTGAATCCACAGCCACGTATTGCCATTTTATTCCGACCTTGGGCCAAAAAAAAATGTGTTGCCCTCACAAGCCAAAAAACGGCAGGGTCGGACGGTCGGGATTTTTTTAAAAATGATTTCTACCGTGTGCCACGGCTCATTTGGCCCGGCCGCTACCCGCACGCGTTTCAGTTCAAAATTCGCTAAACCATCTACGCTACCAGCTTCCACCCTTTCTCCGTATATTTCTTGCAAGGTTTTCGTCAAAGATACAGCTTTGACAAAGCTAAATATGGTTTTAGAACCAGCAGTTGCAGTCATACATACCGCGAAATCCATGGTAACATGTACCATAAACAACACGAATTCAAAACACAACGATTGACCTCCCGGTGACCTCAGACCGTGCGAGATGCATCACGTACTTTTTAATTTTGAAAATATATTTATGAACATTTGGAAGCGGTAATACCATATAAATCATTTTATTAATATTTTTATTCATCAATAAACATTTCAAGAATATTTTAGTGTATTTTGAGTGAAAATATTACACATTTATTTATTTTCTTCTTGAATTTTGATTTGATAAATTAATGAATATACGGACTAACAAAATATTACGCTTAATATTCCGATAGGCTTTAACACAGACTGGCTTGCACGTGGCGTGCACAGTTCGTGATCGAGAATTCAAGCAAGTGACAAGAGACTAGCTATGTACACAAAACAAGTCAGATTCATCGACGTTCATTTTAAATTCGATCCACCGAGTCGGCAAGATTTTCAATGGTGGAAAAAACGGGGAAAAACACGTAAATATGAAAAATATGAGAAAGTGTATACAAAAATAAAAATGCCGGTCGGGAAATGTCAAAATGTACGACCGGGCGCTTGAGGGCAACACAACGATTTTTTTTTTGCCTTATGAGAGGCATAATTAGCCAAGTGACCTGACTAAGGCTACTGACAATAGCCGGGGTAATCGATTTCTCGCTGTTGCGGTCAATGGTCACACTGCCTCCACTGGATCAGTGAGTGTAGCTATAGCCTGCGCGCTGTAGTCCATACAGGACCAACGCAATATTTTGGTCAGATTTTGAGTTCAAGACGCACAGCCTTTTCTCAAGACGCAAATTAACGACTATCATATCTGTTCGACACGTATTTTCAAGTGTATGAGACCACATCTGGTTTCTTGAGACGAAATCATTTACGGGAGATATTCATCATTTTCTACCTCGGTATCTGAAGATTTTCGTCTGATATCAAAATCGTGCATAGCAATTCACGTGTATCGATCCCGGGTATTTATTTTAGTATCTCTGCTGCACCAAATAATTATTAGCCAGGCGATGTCGGTGTGTAGAAGTGGTATTAATTTTTTACAGAATGGTCTAACCAGGCAGGGATTGGCCTTACATTTTCTTTACTAGTCACTTGCTTGGGTTTATTTTACTCAGGGATCATGGATCTTCTACGGTACTGCGAGGGCTCTGATCAAGAGCTACAATGAGGCATAAAGAGCCGAAAACGCACCTCGGGGAAAAGAAAAATCGGGTACTAAGTCCAGGCAGTGTTGCCGTCGCATTGTTTGATTTCCTTTCGATATTGGCTGTTGCCGGCCGCGTTAAAATGACCTCGTCTGGATACATAGTCCTATAATTGAAGACCGAATTAAAAAGTCTAGTCTAAAAACCAATCACGTCGCGCCTTTGCATTGACGTCAGACGCAAACTAGCCTTTTTATATTCGGGTCTTCATTAAATCAACAAAACGCCGCCATTATCTTAAGTAGTTTCCCACAAGGAGGTACGATTGGATGCTACATTTTATATTAAATTCTACCATTTTTGCATTATCAATAAGATTTTTGTTCGGCGTAAGTTTTGCATTTTTCTAGAAAAATAACGACACACTGGTAACAAGAGTATTATGTATATTATAGGGGCAAGAAATCCAATTACTTCACTGAAATTTCAGTGATTAAAGACAAGTGGTTCATTATATAATTATGTTAAGAAATGAGGTACGTTCTAGCGGTACCTCTTTTCTTATCATTAATAACGGACCGCTTGTTTTGAGTCACTGAAATTCCACTGGATTCCTTGCCCCTATAATATACATAACTTTTACCAGTGTGTTATTATTTTTTGAGAAAAATGACAAAATATTCACAAATTTATCAAGGGGTGTAGTATCACCTTAACCAGACCCAAGACTAATTTTCACACCCGTTCACTTTAGAAGTGACGGGTAAGGGCCGTCAATAGGCTCCCTTTTCGGCAGTCGAATGTATCCGATGATCTCCATTTTGAAGTCATACCCGATGACCCACCTTTTTATTTAGGTTTCGCTACCCCCAACCCTACCCCCACCCACCCCCCTAAAAAAACATTTTCTAGAATTTTGTCATCAAAATGATCAAAATCAAAATAATGAGGAAACTTTCAATTTTTCTTTTTTTGTGTGTGCAAATTATATTGTAATTTTGGCAAATTTGGAACAAAATGTAGAAATTTTCTATCCGATGACCCATTTTTATCAAAATTGTCAAACAGTAATACCCAAATGACCCCCTTTTGACATTTTGTAATACCCAATGACGCCCCCCCCCTTTTTTTTCAACAACATCTTATACTGAGAGACCCATACAGTAGCGTAGCCAGCGGGGGCAGGGGGTGGAGCAGACTGCCCCCGAACACCTAAAATGGGGACGGAGAAGCGGCAAAATGGGGACAGAGAAGAAGGGGAGAAAAGAGAGAAAGAAGGGGAAGGAGAGTGAGAATAGAGACGATACTGACGCCCCCCCCCTCCCGGACTGACAATGCTGGCTACGCGCCTGGACCCATACTTCCCGACACTGGTAAGCACATCCGTTACTTCTAAAATTGAGTCCTCTCGATACACACACCAATAATATTAAGGGTAGGCTACATTCTCTTGGGTCATGACCTTGACATAGGGAAAAAAATTTATTTTATTTTTGACAAGAAGACATACATATCCTTCATATAAAATAACATGTATCCTGAAAAAAAGTGCCGATGTGTAATTTCCCCCTATTTTGTCTCCCGTTGCTAATGAAAACAAACTCCGATTGTATTGCGTGAGGTCCATTTATTAAAAGGTCCATGGTATGCGCCAACTACTATCTTAGTTTCGAGTCCAGACTGCATGTTGTTAGGACGAACGACACGCGTGTGTTTAGAACGACGTAAACCACAGCATAAACCGATTGTGAAGGAGACTAACTCTCAAGTTGAAGCGTTTCGATTTCCGATTAGAACGTCAGTCCGGCAAACTCGTCAAATTGGGCATATAATATCAAAACGGGATGTACGAACGGGAATCGGGATATGCTGTGCTTGAAACCGTGCGCCCAGCAGGGCCCGGTAACTTGCAGTAGTTTTGTTTTGCATGCAGCCCGGGCATGCAAGAAGTGCTGTGAAAATATAATATGGAAGATATGAGCCTATATTAGATTTACTGAAACCTTACCCGGGGCTCAAAACAATTATTATTATAAATGATCAGCCAAATATTGTTGTAGATCTATTGATCATTATTCAATGACAATGGGCATGCCTATTGCCTCCGGCAAGGGGGGGTAATCACATACTGGCAAATGCATACGGGGATTGCGCTTTTGCAAATAATCCTTATAGACATGGGTCCCTATTTTTGCTGAAAATCCTTATGGGTCCGTTAAACCCCCGTCGTAAATCTCGATCTTTTCGGGAAAAATGGGTCTATAGGAAAGAAAACTTTAGACATGGGTCTGTATTAAATCCTTAGAAATGGGACCCCTACCTGTCCACGGTCAAATGGCAATAGGTAGGCCTACGGGTTTCAAGTCTGGAGCCTCCACTCCCGACTAAAAAATATCAACTTGTTCCCCCCCCCGCATGCCTAGGATTTTTAGGTGTCATTTCGCCCAAACCATACGCCTAACGGCCATACCCGTCATATGCGTAGGCCTACGGGGGGAGGGGCTTTTGGGGTGGCAAAAAAGAAGGGCAGCAGAAGAAGAAGGGGCGGCAAAGGGATAGCTCGCAGTGGTGTAGATTTCTTTTTGACATTTGGGGGGATAGGGTTGGATTTTTTTTTGAAGTATAGGCCTATAGTGAATCCAGCACCTTTTGGTTACAGCATTATAATAGTAGCCCAGCAAACACAAAAACGTTTTAAAAACATTTTAAATAAGTTATATTTTGGTTTTTGGTTTAGGTAAAAACGTTTTAATAACATTAAAATGTCGGGTTATATAAAGGTTATGATAACGTTTTAAAACGTTTTGTATGAAAACACACAACAACAATATTTTTAAATGTTGTCAAAAAATGTTATTGTAAACTAATTTTGCAAACATTTTTGCCAAATATTGTGTCAATACTTAAATAACATTATATTAAAATGTTTGAACCCAGCAAACACAGAAATGTTCTTAAAATGTGTTTTTCAAAACTTTTTAATAGCATTTAAATGTCGGGTTATATAAAGGTCATGAAAACGTTTTTAAAACGTTATTGAAAATATTTTGGGCAAACATTTTTCGAAAAATATTTTTTCAACCCAAAAATAACATTCTGTTTAGAATGTTTTGTATCAAGTTTTCAAGAATGTTTTTGGAATGTTTTTAAAACGTTTTTATACCCTTTATATAACCCGACATTTAAACGTTTTCTGTAAAACATTTTTATTTGCTGAGCAGTAGATTATCAAAATGTTTTTAAGGTTATGAAAACGTTTTATACTCTTAATATACCCTTTATATAACCCGACATTTAAACGTTTTCTGGCAACCTTTTATAACCTTTTGCGAATGATGTCGAAAACGTTTTGTGTTTGCTGGGAGGGTACAGAATGGAGGTCTCGTTCTCGGTGTGAGTACAAGAAGTTTGGAAGGTGTTTTTTTTATAGATTTTAGGACGCTGAATAAAATGGGAGGGGTCTGTACCATCGAAAAGTGTGGGGAACTCTTGGGGGAAATGAGGGCGTTTTTCAAAATGGCCGCCAAAATCCCTTAAAATCACCATAACTTGGTCAGAGAAGCACCCAGCAGAACAATTCTGATGTCTATACCCATGTTTTCAGGGTCAAGGAATCCAATAGAGTCATTGGAGAGGGCGCATCACTACTCATTTTATGTAACAACGAAATTCGGCTAATATAGTCCATAGTGAATATGAGATTGTAGCGACCATATCTACCGACATGTTCGCTTAAAATCACTCAATATCGACTCATATGAATTCGACAAGTGTCTTTAATGATAACATGCAGAAAAAAACTGGACAATTGATCTCAAAAGCAATTCTCTGTGGCGGATTAAGAGAAAACCCGATTTTGAAATGTGAGTGGTGAGTTTAGCATATTTTTAGCTCATTTTTTTTGCACAGCAAAATAGCGAAAAAAGTCAATGGTCATCGATATATGCCGACAAAAGTTTTGGAATCTAGAGAAACAGAGCTTTAATTTGATACCAAATTTATTTTGCCAAGTATTGCAGGGACGCCAGAAATGGCGCTTGAAGTAGGCCGAATTCACACGTTATCCTATGGGACGCTGAATTAGTGCTGCGCCCCCTTGTAACGGCCGTCGTTATGAACGCGTTCCTTCGCGCAAAATAAGAGACGCGCTTCACAAAATGTGTTCTATTTTAATCATGATGATAAACAAATATTACAAAAAGTCATCCTCATGAAATATTATTGGAAAAAACACTTAATTGGCCGAGTAGGCGCCTGCAAAGTCTAGAAATGCGTCCAAAAATCCTCAAAAAGGCTCAAAAATGGATTTTAAGGTTAATAGACATTGTTAATCTGCATGAAGCCGTTTTGCTGAATACTCAGTAGGCCTACCCAAAAAGATCGTAATTGTTACCACTGGAACAGGGGGGGTATGGTTACATCAAACACTGTAAAAAATGATTTCCAACACAAAATGGCAACACTGATAATCTAGAAAAGAAATTAAACTCGGTTCAAAGACGTGCTCAAATTGTCGTCTGTCACTAATTTTGTGAGTTTTGTACAAACTTTCGCATATTGGAGGAAAAATCGAAATATTCGATTTTCGGCGTTTCGGCACTTGATCTTTAAAACTTCATTTCTCTTGAACGGAATGTCGCAGAGACATGAAATCTTCGGTGTTGAGCTTCAAACTCTTTCTAGTTTACTTAATGAGTAATAAATGTGCATTTTGAAACCTTTTAACACCTTATAAGAGGGCGCAACACTAAATCACTACTCATTTTATGTAACAACGAAATTCGGCTAATATAGTCCATAGTGAATATGAGATTGTAGCGACCATATCTACCGACATGTTCGCTTAAAATCACTCAATATCGACTCATATGAATTCGACAAGTGTCTTTAATGATAACATGCAGAAAAAAACTGGACAATTGATCTCAAAAGCAATTCTCTGTGGCGGATTAAGAGAAAACCCGATTTTGAAATGTGAGTGGTGAGTTTAGCATATTTTTAGCTCATTTTTTTGCATAGCAAAATAGCGAAAAAAGTCAATGGTCATCGATATATGCCGACAAAAGTTTTGGAATCTAGAGAAACAGAGCTTTAATTTGATACCAAATTTATTTTGCCAGGTATTGCAGGGACGCCAGAAATGGCGCTTGAAGTAGGCCGAATTCACACGTTATCCTATGGGACGCTGAATTAGTGCTGCGCCCCCTTGGATCACCTATCATTCCAAGATGGCTGCCAAAATATCAAAATGGCCGCCAGTGAACATTAACTTGGCTATATCTCGGGTGCAGAAAGTCCTAGAAGTATGATTCTGCTGTCTATACCCATGTTTACAGGGTCTAGAAATCCATTAGAATAATCGAAAACAGTACAGAACCTTAAAATCCCAAGATGGCCGCCAAAATTGAAAAATAACCACCACTAAAATGCAGAATTTTGCCTATATCTTATCTTATCTGTTGTTTAGACGGCCCTATCCGGGGTTTACGATACTTACCTGGGGCTAAGATGCCTTAATCTTAGTATAACGCAGTCTAAACCCCAGATAAGGTATCTAAACCCCAGATAAGGCACCGTAACCCCAGATTAAGGGACGTAGACCCCAGAGAAAGCAGGACAAACCCCAAATAAGGTGCCTTAACCCTAAATAAGGAACATAAACCACAGATAAGGCATCTAAGCCCCATGTAAGGTTGCCTTAACTCTATATAAGGGTCGTAAACCCCAGATAAGGCATCTAAACCCCAGATAAGAGACGTAAACCGTAAACCCCAGATAAGGCAGTCTAAACCCCAGATAAGGCGCCTTAACCCCAGATAAGGAACGTAAACACCATATAAGGCATCTAAATCCCAGATAAGGTGCCTTAACTTCGGATGAGGGACGTAAACCTAGGATAACACATTCTAAACCCCAGATAAGGCATTTATACCCAATATAAGGTGCCTTAACCCCAAATAATGGATGTTAACCCGAGATAAGGCAGTCTAAATCCCAGATCCATTCTTTAGGCATCTAAACCCAGATAAGGCACCTTATGAGGGACGTAAACCCCAGATAAGGCAGTCTAAACTCCAGAGAAGGCACTGTAACCCCAGATAAGGGATGTAAATTTAGGATAATGCAGTCTAAACCCCAAATAAGCTGCCTTAACCCGTGATAAGGGACGTTAACTGGGGATAACACTGTCTTAACCCCAGGTAAGGCATCGAAACCCCAGATAAGGCGCCGCAACCCCAGATAAGGGACGTAAGCTCCAGATAAGGCAGTTTAAACCCCAAATAGGGCACCTTAAACCCTAGATAAGGAACGCAAACCCCAGATACGGCATCTAAACCCCAGATAAGGCATCTAAACCCCAGATAAGGTGCCTTAACCCCATAAAAGAGACGTAAACCCCAGATAAGGCAGTCTAAACCACAGATAAGGTACCTAAACCCCATCTAAACAATCTAAACCCCCAGATAAGGCATCTAAACGCCAGATAAGGCCCCTTAACCCCAGATAAGAGATGTAAACCCCAGATTACATCCCTTATCTAGGGATAAGGCACCTTACCCAGGGTTTAGATGTCTTATCTGGAGTTTACGCTGCTTATCTGAGGGAAAGTGCCTTTTCTGGTTGTTAGACTGCCTTATCTGGGCTTACGTCCCCTTGCTGGGGCCTTGTGTGGGGTTCAGATGCCTTGTCTGGGGTTTAGACTGCGTTATCCTTGGTTTACGTCCCTTATTTGAGGTTAAGACACCTTATCTGATGTTAGACTGCCTAATCTGCGGTTTACATTCCTTATCTGCGGTTAAGGTGCCTTATCTTGGGCTTAGATTGTGTTATCATATGTTTACGTCCCTTATCTGGGGTTACGGCGCCTTACCTGGAGGTTTAGACTGCGTTATCTACAGTTTAATGTCCCTTATCTGGGCTTAAGGCACCTTATCTGGGGTTAAGTTTAGGCTGCATTATCCTAGATTCACGTCCCTTATCTGGGGTTAGGGCGCCTTATCTGGGGTTTAGACTGCATTATCCTAGATTCACGTCCCTTATCTGGGGTTAGGGCGCCTTATCTGGGGTTTAGACTGCATTATCCTAGATTCACGTCCCTTATCTGTGGTTAGGGCGCCTTATCTGGGGTACACTGCATTATCCTAGATTCACGTCCCTTATCTGGGGTTAGGGCGCCTTATCTGGTGTTTAGACTGCATTATCCTAGATTCACGTCCCTCATCTGGGGTTAGGGCACCTTATCTGGGGTTTAGACTGCATTATCCTAGATTCACATCCCTTATATGGGGTTAGGGCGCCTTATCTGGGGTTTAGACTGCATTATCCTAGGTTCACGTCCCTTATCTGGGGTTAGTTGCCTTATCTGGGATTTAGACTGCCTTATTTGGGGTTTAAACTGCCTTATCTGGAGCTTACGTCCCATATCTGGGGTTTATATGCCTTATCTGGGGTTTAGACTGTGTTATCCTAGGATCATCTGAAGTTAAGGCGCCTTATCTGGGATTTAGATGCCTTATCTGGTGTTTACTTTCCTTATCTGGGGTTTAGACTGCCTTATCTGGGGTTTGCGTCTCTTATCTGGGGGTTACGTCTCTTATCTAGGGTTTAGATGCCTTATTTGGGGTTTACGACCCTTATCTAGAGTTAAGGCACCTTAGGTGGGGTTTAGATGCCTTATCTGTGGTTTATGTTCCTTATTTATGGTTAAGGCACCTTATTTGGGGTTTGGCCTGCTTTATCTGGGGTCTACGTCCCTTAATCTGGGGTTACGGCGCCTTATCTGGGGTTTAGACTGCGTTATGCTAAGGTTAAGGCATCTTAGCCCCAGATAAGGATCGTAAACCCCACGATAAGGCCGTCTAAACCACAGATAAGATAAGATATAGGCAAAATTCTGCATTTTAGTGGCGGTTATTTTTCAATTTTGACGGCCATCTTGGGATTTTAAGGTCCTGTGTTGTTCTAGATTATTCTTAATGGATTTCTAGACCCTGTAAACATGGGTATAGACACCAGAATCATATACTGCTAGGACTTTCTGCACCCGAGATATAGCCAAATTAATTTTCACTGGCGGCCATTTTGAAATTTTGGCAGCCATCTTGGAATGATAGGTCCTAGGCTGTTGTAAATGACTCTATTGGATTCCTTGACCCTGAAAACATGGGTATAGACATCAGAATCGTTCTGCTGGGTGCTTCTCTGACCAAGTTACGGTGATTTTAAGTTCCCCACACTTTTTGATGGTACAGATCCCTCCCATTTTATTCAGCGTGCTAAAATCTATAAAAAAAAACACCTTCAAAACTTCTTGTAATCACAGAGAACGGGACCTCCATTCTGTACCCTACTATAAGCAAAAAAATACTAGAAGATAACTTACTATATAGGCCTAGGCCTACTAGATGCAAAAGTGGAATAAATTCGCGTTGAGCGTGCAAAAATTTGCACTTTGGGGGCTAGCTAAAATGGCCAATGAGGTTAATTTGGTCAG
Source organism: Amphiura filiformis (assembly GCF_039555335.1). NCBI lineage: Eukaryota > Metazoa > Echinodermata > Ophiuroidea > Amphilepidida > Amphiuridae > Amphiura > Amphiura filiformis. The sequence continues at coordinate 191,841 of NW_027305519.1, read as the reverse complement.
AAACCCCTGGCAGAAACCCACATACCAGGCGTCAACATTGGGAGGGTGATTGTATGGACCATCTCCCCTGGCAAAATATTAGTGGGATTTATCATCCATCCCACGCCTACAAAAGGGATCCGAAGTTCTAAACTTCGAAAATAGTCCAATAGGCCTACTGATTAAAATTCAAAATAACAAAAACACAAAATAACTTCCCATGACAATATGTCGGTTCATAAAATACAAATTTTGTATTAGATCCAACACAAAGGTTTTTTCTGCTTTTGGAAGGAGGGGTGGTCCGAAATTTAAAAAAAGTCGGCGGCAATGAAATTACGACCCCCCTTTTTTCGGCAACAAAAAATTTATGACCCCCACCGCCGATAGGCCTACACCTTAGGGGCTGTGCAATAATTAGGAACCCTTGGAGGGGGGGCAAGAAATTTTTGGCGAGCCGAAAGGGGGGGGCAAGCAATTCCCCCCCAGCGATTTTTGGCACCCATTCATGGGGCGCCTTTTTAATAAAACGCTCTAAAATGGCTTGGGAAAACAGTACGGAAACGCTTAAATTTTCCTGCTCGCTGCGCTCGCAACATACATCTAGACCATTTAAGGTTTGCAATTTGGGATCCCAAAATTTGGCATGTTCAAGGGGGGGGGGCAAAGAATTTTTGGCGGGCCGAGGGGGGGGGGGGGCGCGATTTTGGCGGGCCGAGGGGGGGAAGCGATTTTGGCGAGCCATTTGGAAGTTTTACCCCCCGGGGGGTAAATTGCACAGCCCCTTAGCCTATGCCTACCCCCTAAACAGGCTAAAATTGTATTGAAATCATTCAAATCAGTCTTTTTGAATAAAATAACCACACTATCTGTGGTCATCTTGTGACTCCCTACATTTTGGTCATCAAAATGTTATGACCCCCCCCCCCAGGCCTAATCATTATTTTGTTCTTGAGCAAAGATTGGTGAATCATATGATTTAAAAATGCATCGTTAAACCATATTTTCTACTTTTGTTCTCAAAATTACAAAAAAAATAAGGCAATTATCGTAGTAGGCTGACGATGTTCCAAAATTGTTAATTGTGCCCTCGGTTTGTTCTCACTGGCCCTGTTCTGACCAAAGCTTCTGACATTCATGACATCGTTGGTCAATCATGTTCCAAACGGGATATAGAACCGCGGCAGTCTTCTCCAAGTGTGTACATCTCGATTTGCCGGATTGACCCATGACCTCATGAAACGTAAACACATGGCCGGGGCGTGAACCCGGGGCGTGAAATATAAATTTCTCCGTGTTTTCTTGCCAGGAAAATCAGGAATTTAACCAGTTGCAGTCATTTGATTGTGAGTAGCAAAGTACACAAGCAACCGGGCCTTGTCATGGCTTATGAAGGCGAATTTCGTTTGACACTTTGTCAAATAAGTAACATAGAATTGAAAGAAATGTTACACGATTGACCATATCTCTGAATCGTGTAAAAGCTTAAAAAGTGTTGACCATAGCGTCTAAAAAAATTGATATTTCGAAATTGGCTGATCGTAATCCCCAAATTCGAGTATGCACATGTACCGAAGATATGCACCATATCTTGCAAAGTTAATTTTTTGAAAATAATTAAACAAGCTATGACATTTTTGAAAAAAATATCAGTCGTAAATTTAGGTTTTCTACAACTTGTAATTTTATTTCTGAGGAAGTAGAGATATCAAAACTGAATAGCAAGAATGTTATTATGGGATGTTTTATAGATAACTACAATTTGGTTTAGAAATCGGAATGTGGTAAATCGATGAAATGACTGCAAGAATAATAGCGAGTGCTATAATCAATGACCCAGTTCATTCACTCCCAGTCCCAATCAGAGTCTGAAAATTAAAATAGCAATGGAAAAATAATAATATATAAATCTTTCCCTTTCCGTTGCAATATAACTTTTGTATTTCCGATGATTATATCTAGGCCAAATTAGATGTTTAATATGGCAAAAACATCCCATTTTAGCTCTCAAAATTGCAAAAGAGAATGTACCCTTAAGGGGGTACTACACCCCTGTGGTAAATTTGTGACTATTTTTTCATTTTTCTCAAAAAATAATAACACACTGGTAACAAAAGTTATGTATATTATTGGGGCAAGGAATCCAATTACTACACTGAAATTTCAGTGACTCAAGACAAGCGGTTCCGTATAGGCCTATATGATAGGAAATGAGGTACATCCTAGCGGTAGGCTACCTTATTTTGTATCATAAATAACGAATCGCTTGCCTTGGGTCACTGAAATTCCAGTGTAGTAATCGGATTCCTTGCCCCAATAATATATAACTTTTGTTACCAGTGTGTGATTAGTTTTTGAGAAAAATGCAAAAATAGACACAAATTTATCGAGGGGTGTAGTACCCCCTTAATACAACATTGAAGACACGTTTTTGCTTTACTACATCTTTTAGTTTATTTTTACCTGATTGATTCGTTACAGCAAACGATTTGATTATTTATATACTTAGGCCTATTTTTATTTCATTTTACGCACCGTCGGTGTACTATATTAAAGCCATGATAAATCAAGTCCCTTGTGATATTAGGCCATTTCAGTAGAAATCCATACCCACCTATACAGGCATGACGTTATTCTTCAACACAGGGAGTGTGAATTTCAAATGAGGTTACCTGAATGGGCGACTCCAATAACCCATAGATTAAGATAATGTTCTCCATAAGGCCAATGAAAGTCAATTCCTTGTTTCCCGTTACACAATTTTTCACGACTGTGTAGGTCACGGAGGGGGTTCTTCCTGGTTGAAGGTATACGGGGATGTGCCACGGTTTTCGGGTACCTTTTCAGCGATTTTGGTATATCGATGGGTGGGTTTTCAGTGGAGATCAATGCGCCCAATTGGGCGCATTTTGGCAAAAGTGCCCTTAAAGCGCCCAATTATGGCAAATTTGGGTGCTTTTTGGGTGCTTTTTCTTGAAAATTGGTATACTGATGGGTAGCAAAAACAGCAAAAAGTAGGTATAGAGAAAGTCAGCATCCGAAAGTCTGCGTGGCACACCCCCGTACAAAATTTTTCGAAGAACCCCCCCCCCCCCCCGGGGTGTAGGTGACCATTTCATTTGTCATTATTCATTATTTCATACCATTTCATTATTGCATCTGTTACAGGTGTAAACCAATAACTACCCATGTATACATGTGATAAATGTGATGCAATCAAGCAAAATCAGTTGGAACTCGGAAATATTAAATTTTCAGTTTTTTATAGGATAGTAAAAAGCATTTACAAAGCTGCATTTTGCAGAAAACCCCATTGAAACAAATAACCAGTTCCACAGATATGAGCAATTAAAGAGCTTCCAAAACAAAAGAAATCAAAAGAATATAATTCATTTGTTTGGCTATATCTCAAAATCAATATTTCCGAGTTCCGACTGATTTTGTTTGATCGCATCACAAATCAGTTTGTAGGTTGCAGATGTAGTTTACAACCACCATGAAGGTGATTGTACAACTATTATCAAAAGTTTCGCAATATATTTAATGGGATGAGATCAGAGCAGATCAGGCAGCGAAGTGAGTAGGTATTCATTATTAATTCATTATTAACCCTATACCATGCCCCTACTGCAAAGAACATCCCTGAAAATCAACAGAAAGAAATTTATGATATATTTAAAACCACAATTATTTATTGGTATGTTAAGGTTTGTTAGAAATCAACATTTTATTCAAAATAATGAAATATTTGGCCAGCAATTGGTTTTGAGCGGAGTAGGGAAACGGGAAACAAGGAATCGACTTTCATTAGCCTAAAGGTTCGTTCATACTACCACCGCATTTGCGATGCGTTGCTTTGCGATGCGGTGCGTTGTCGCACTGCAAAATACTGCATTGCGATATCGCAATGAAGTTAAATACATTTTAACTTGGAAATGCGACGAGTTGCGTTGAGTTGCGGCAAAAAGTAATTGATACAGGGTGTATCAAAATGATTGGTACCGGGCTATGTGACATTTTCAAAAATATATCAAAAATATAAAATTGCTAATTAATATAGTTTTTGTACTATAAATAGAAAGGGACATATGTTAACTTATTGATCTATTAATCTGAAGTTGATAGGTTGATGCATCTGGGAGCTATTGTCATTTAAACGAAGATCGACGTAATCATGGTTTGACTTACACAACACAAGATGAATAGGTTCACTGCTTGAACCATTTATTGCATATACATATACTCCTCAGTATACATAACATAAAATTGCTTTACACATTAAGAAAGATAGTTCCTGAAGTCCCTGCCTTACGACTCTTGCAGTGTGAGGTGAAGCCCTATCTTGAAAGAACTTAACACCTGGGATGGGTCCATTCTGTAACTGCCCATATCAAATTTTGAAGCATTGCAAGTTATAGCATGTTTGCATGGGATATACGCCTTGCTCTTAGAAACTGTCTCCTAAATCTTCTCTGCACTTCTCCGTAGATTCGTGTCGACCAGTGATTCTTAACTATGAATGCACACTAAAGTATGGAATACTGTGGAGCCATTCCAATAACTTTTACCAGGTCTAAACTAACCTACACTGTTTACACTCTATAGCCATTCTGCCACACCATCTACTTAGTAATCTCAATAATACAATTTAAATTACCGCCCTGGATGGTGTTGATACACAAACTTCTTTCACCCCACCTGAATTATTCAAGTCAATAATATTACTCTCAAGCAATAAATATTGATTATAACATTTATATATATTATGAATGAAGAAAAAGGCAAGGAAAATATTAAACATTTCCATGATTTTCAACATATCATCCTCACAAGGTATTTGCAGTAAAATAGAGCTTTGAAAATGGTGCGCTACTGATCCAGCGTTATGATGAAAAGTGTAAAAACACCTACTTTCCTTTAGAATCATGTAACTTCTGAATAGAATGTGCTATCTTTATGATCTAAAATTCTTAGAGAAGATACAACTTCTATAATTACATATATTTAAACAATTAACCCCAAACTGGCACAAAATATAGTAAAAAAAATCGGCAAAAAATGAAAAGTCTTCGGTACCAATCATTTTGATACACCCTGTATATCGGCATCGCAAAGCAACGCATCGCAAATGCGGTGGTAGTATGAACGAACCTTAAGGGGATGTATGGATTCAACTAGAATATTGAACCCAATGTGAGTGTAAAGTGTTAAAATATAATCGGACGACTTGCGGGCGTTTTCACCTTGTACAGACGTAGTGGTTGATTCAGTGTCTTCCATAGCGGCTAAATTTTCACCGCGTTAAAATGCACGTGCCCTGAGCAAACTACGATGCGTAGCCTACGCACACTGAAGGGCAAAGAACAATTTTGCCAAAATTCGTGCGCATTGCAGAAGACGTCTATAAAGCAAACAAAGTTAATCGCTTGAATGGAGAAAACGGAAGAAACAATACCGTCGCAAACGTACAACGGAAAAACGGCGCCTCACGCAGCTAAAAAACGACAAATATAAACACGATGGATAATAATTTGGCTTACAGTTTTACGTCTTTGCGTCGATTTCCCGTTGCGACGTTCTATTCTCAGCCTTGATTTTTGTTCTCCTTCTCAACGTTTGCTGCACTCCAGGAGACGCTGCGAAAAAAATTATAGCCGCTGCGGAAGACGCTGATGGCGGACAACTAGCCGCTATGTCAGTCGCCCAAAGGAAAAACACCTGTAAGACGTCTGAATATATCCTGGCATGTACATAACAATTTGTCGCTCGCAAGACATAGTGGCGTATCACAAAAATTACCATTTTGAGATAATTGCATCTGAAGTAACTTTTAACCGTTTGTCATACATTGCCTCGATTAAAATGTCCGCTTTTCTTGAATGTCATTCACCAACTGATTGTAATTAGTCATTAAACTTATACGCCAGTATGTCAAATTGTTTGAACAAATTTCAAAACACTGACAAAGGACACGTGATACGCCAGTATGTCGAATAATAGTTGAATTCATATCCAAATTGGCCACACAGCCGCCATATACCAAAATAGTGGTGTATCACATATTTACGACATAGTGGCGTATGTCACTGATACGCCACTATGTCGTCCAAACAAGGGGAATGTTGTACACAGTAATTCCATTGAGTTATACGTCAAACCTAATTAGTGATAATACTTTATTAATTAATGACATGTATGTCTTGAAAGTTTGTCAGAATGTAGAGCTTTATACATAGATTATGAAACTGATCTCATTTTGACAAAAATGGCTGATACGCCACTATGTCTTGTGAGCAACGAATTAATATAACTTACAAGATACTAGTACGTATACGCATTTGATATACTGATATCTCTAATTTAATGAGCAGACGATTGGATAATAACGTTCCATTTTTTCCAGATCATTTTGGCCGAATGCACCAAATAAATGCAAAAGCTATTATATAGTCAGACGGACACAGCGGTTGAATTTCCGTCAGCTAAAATTTCATGTAGCATCTCCCTCAGTGGAAGCCATCACTAAGACGATCAAGCTCAGAATAAAGCTGATCATTTTAGGTGAGAGAACAGGAGATAGTCCGCTGACAACCAAAATCGCGATGTCTGACCCAGCGGTAGACGTCACTTTTTCGTTCTCCGTTGCGATCTTTGGTTGCCCGCTGTGACCTTCTGTTCTTTCCGCTCATGTCATTAGCTTTGTTTGGCGCTTTCGTTCGTTTTACCGACGTCTTCTGTGAAGGAAATGCAACCCAAAAATATTGCTGCTGCTGTAAAAGCGCGGGAAAAAGCCGATACGTCAGACTATTATATCCTAAATCGAGTAACTATAAAAGTTACCGGGCAACTAAATCTAGGGTTTAGTACCAGATCTGTGGTACAAAATGCCCTGGGACAAAATGTTCCTATCTGCATCGATAGCTGCCAGATGTCATATGTGGAACACATAAGTTATCAAATGTCTATAGGGCAGCTATTGCAGATATGGCCTTCTTAGTTTAGGTTGACACAACTCATAATTATTAGGCCTACATTATATAGGCCTACATAATATTATAGTCCAAGCCCATACATAATTAGCCCAAGTTATTCATTTAATATTAAAACTTGATCTGTGATATAGGCCACCCTAATTGCGTAATTTCAATATTTATAATATTTCACAGAAAAATGCGATATCATCAAAATATACTCGTTAAACTCGTTAATCTACTTTAACATTAAGGTATGTGGGTTTTACAAGGTACACACAACACAGGTAAGCTCACTAGCAGCATCGTAAGGGGAACAAGGCAAATTCCCATCACTACCACATCGAGCTTCTACAGGGTAAAGATATGCACCACCTATGTTGGCTGCTGTTCCCGATATAGCTTCTGGGTTGCGATCAACGAAGATCAAATCTGCAGCCCTGGCATGGTTATATCTGCTGCCCATAAGGTAACCATTGTATTCTTTTGTCCAACCCTGCGGACATGTCATAAGACCAGGAAGCATTGCCATTGTTCCCCTTTGTACTACTCTACACAATGCGCACGGGGCGTCATGTCCATGGACAGATGATAAGGGAGTGAAGTCACTGGTTATGTACTCCACACCATAAATCAAACCTCGGCTGCCAGTTTGTGAACCGGACTGATAGTCATCATACTGGGGCGTCTCTGGCAGGCAAACCGTGTTGCTGCTTCCACCAGCGTGGCTGTAGTACCCTCCAGCAGCCAGGCCTGATGGTGGTAAAAAAAAAACACAATTAAAAACCAAAAACTAGACATATCTGTGGTCTAAGACCACGAACACAGCCTTGGTGTAACCCTTAATGACCTTTCACCCCAAAATCTCTAAACATTCCATAGACATTGATAAATACATGTCAATACATGTGTGTATGTGGCATCAATCTGCTATGTTATTTGTGTCAGAATAGGCATTTTGAAGGAATTTCGTTTCGGACCGGAAGTGACATTTTAATGACCTTTGACCCCAAATGAGTGCAAGTGGTGTCACTCTCTCACGTAATTTATTTGAGAAGTAGCATTTTGAAGGTATTTCGTTTTTACCGAAAATTACACTTTAATGACCATTGACCCCAAATAAAAAAATCCACATATACCATGTGTAGCCATAATTCACATGTGAACATACCGTTACTGTACTATGTTTTTCTAAGCTAATAAATTTTTTGAACGTATTTCGCTTTATACCGGAAATTTCCCTTAATGCTCTTTGACCCCAAATATCTGTACACCCCATAGACACTGGGTAATGGCGATGCTTGTGTGCAAATGACGTCAGTGTCATACGTTATTTTTTGGAGAAAAAGCATTTTGAGTTGATATCACCTTTTTGACCGCTATGACCCCTGCGTGACCTTTGACCCCACGAGTTTCATGTGACCTGCATGAGCATGGTCAGTGATGGTTGGGTTGTCAACATCGGTGTAAGCATGTGAGTGCTAGAGCAAATGTAAAGTTCGACAGAAAGAAGAACTAGACTTAGCTGTGGTCTAAGACCACGAACACAGCCGTGTTGTTACCCCTTAATGACCTTTGACCCCAAAATATATGAAAACCCCATAGACATTGGCTAATGTCAATGTATGTGTGCACGTGGCATCACTTTGCCATGTTATTTGTGGCAGAAGAGGCATTTAGAAGGAATTTCGTTTTAGACCGGAAGTGACCCCTAAATGACCTTTAATCCCAAATAAAACTAGACTTAGCTGTGGTCTAAGACCACGAACACAGCCGTGTTGTGACCCCTTTATGACCTTTGACCCCAAAATATATGAAGACCCCCATAGACATTGGCTAATGTCAATGCATGTGTGCACGTGGCATCACTTTGACATGTTATTTGTGACAGAAGGGGCATTTTGAAGGTTTGACCCCAAAATAAAAAATACCACATTATACACTGGCTAACCACAATTCATGTGTGAACATACCGTTAATGTGCTATGTTTTCCTTAGCTAATAAAATTGTTTGAAGGTATTTCATTTTTTACCGGAAGTGACCCCTTAATGACCTTTGACCCCAAATCTGTGTACACCCCCACACTGGGTAATGACAATGCATATGTGCAAATGGCGTCACTGTCCTACGTAATTTGTGGGAGAAGATGCATTTTAAAGGTATTTCGTTTTATACCGGAAGTGACCCTTTAATGACCTTTGACCCAAAATAAAAAAAAAATACCACATATACACTGGGTAACCACAATTCATGTGTGAACATACCGTTACTGTGCTATGTTTTTCTTAACTAATAAAAATTTTTGAAGGTATTTCATTTTATACCGGAAGTGACCCTTTAATGACCTTTGACCCCAAATCTGTGTACACCCCACACTGGGTAATGACAATGCATATGTGCAAATGGCGTCACTGTCCTACGTAATTTGTGGGAGAAGATGCATTTTAAAGGTATTTCGTTTTATACCGGAAGTGACCCTTTAATGACCTTTGACCCAAAATAAAAAAAATACCACATATACACTGGGTAACCACAATTCATGTGTGAACATACCGTTACTGTCCTATGTTTTGTTTAGCTAATAAAAAAATTTGAAGGTATTTCGTTTTATACCGGAAGTGACCCCTTAATGACCTTTGACCCCAAATCTGTGAACACCACATAGACACTGGGTAATAACAATGCACATGTGTTAGTGGCGTTGCTGTCCTACGTAAGTTGTGGGAGAAGATGCATTTTTAGTTGAAATCACGTTTTTGACCCATATGACCCCTGCGTGACCTTTGACCCCACAAGTTTCATGTGACATGTAGGGGCATGGTCAATGATCATTGTGACCAAGTTAGGTCAAAATCGATGTAAGCATGTGACTGCTAGAGTAAATATAATGGTTGACAGAAGAAAGAAGAAGAACGAGATCTGATTGCGTTCGCCTGCGACCGCGAGTATGCACAGCCAGCAGTGACAAATGAGTTATGACCCCGAATCTGTGAGAACCGGAAGTGATCCCTTAATTACCTTTGACCCCGCAAAAATATTACATAGTGCTTTATAGGATGTCATAAGGAATATTCCTGGTGAATTTCAGCTTAATCGGAACTTATACATGATTTTTTTTTTTTTTTTTTTTAAATTTATGATTGACCTTTTGACCCCCTTAATGACCTTTGACCTCAATAAAAAAAAAACACTTATGTACACCGACAAAATGCATTGTTCCAATTTTAATTAAAAACTCTAACATTGTTTAGTTGTCGAGATAAAAATTCTCAAACTTATTTAGCTAAAAACAGGAAGTGACCCCTTAATGACCTTTGACCCCCAAAATAAAAATACCACGTATACATCAGGTAACACTAATTCATGTATGATGATTATATTACTCTGGTCTGTTTACATTTTGAGATAAAAAATTTTTAAACTTTTTTGATAATTTTGATTTTTGACCGGAAGTAACCCCTTAATGACCTTTGACCCCAAAACTGTAGGCATCCTAAAGACCCTAGCTATTAGCGATCCATGTGTGCTAATGGCGACTCTCTGCTATGTAATTTGTAAAGACAGTGATTTTTTGAATATTTTTACAAATTTTTCAGACTTTTACCGGAAGTGACCCCTTAATGACCTTTGATCCCAATTTTGTGAGGAACTTTTAGACACTGGCTATAGATGATGCATGTGTGTAAGTGACGTCACGGTGCTATGTAATATGTGGGAGGAGTAGCATTTTTAGTGAAAATCCAAGTTTTGGCCATTGACCGGAAGTGAATGACATTTGACCTGAAGTTGATCATGTGACATCTGTGGCACCACCAAACGGTTCTACTGACCAAGTATGGTCAACATGCCTGAAAGCATGTGGCTACGATGGCTGAATATGATGTTGACAGAAGAAGAAAGAACTAGACTAAGCTGTGGTCTAACCCACGAACACAGCCGTGTTATAACCCCTAATGACCTTTGACCCCAAAATATATGAAAACCCCCCCCTAGACATTGCCTAATGTCAATGCATGGGTGCACGTGGCACCACTTTGGTATGTTACTTGTGGCAGAAGGGGCATTTTGAAGGTTTTTTGTCTCAGACCGGAAGTGACCCCTTAATGACATTTGACCCCAAATAAAAAAATACCACATATGAATTGGGTAACCACAATTCATGTGTGAACATACCGTTACTGTCCTATGTTTTTCTTAGCAAATAAAAATTTTTGAAGTTTTTTCGTTTTATACCGGAAGTGACCCCTTAATGACCTTTGACCCCAAATCTGCGAGGACCCCATAGACACTGGGTAATAACAATGCATGTGTGCAAGTGGTGTCACTGTCCTACGTAATTTGTGGGAGAAGAAGCATTTTAAAGGTATTTCGTTTTATACCGGAAGTGGCCCCTTAATGACCTTTGACCCTATATTAAAAAATACCACATATACACAGGGTAACTACAATTTATGTGTGAACATACCGTTACTGTCCTATGTTTTTCTTAGCAAATAAAAAAAATTGAAGTTTTTTCGTTTTATACCGGAAGTGACCCCTTAATGACCTTTGACCCCAAATCTGTGAGGACCCCATAGACACAAGATAATAACAATGCATGTGTGCAAGTGGTGTCACTGTCCTACGTAATCTGTGAGAGAAGAAGCATTTTGAGTTGAAATCACGTTTTTTGACCCCTATGACCCCTGCGTGACCTTTGACCCCACGAGTTTCATATGACATGTAGGGGCATAGTCAATGATGGTTGTGACCAAGTTAGGTCAAAATCGGTACAAGCATGTAAGTGCTAGAGCAAATGTAGTGGTCGGCAGAAAGAAAGAAGAAAGAAGAAAGAACCTGTAAGAAAAAAGACACAGCCGTGACTAACGTCACGGCTGTGTAAAGAACTAGACTTAGCTGTGGTCTAAGACCACGAACACAGCCGTGTTGTGACCCCTTAATGACCTTTGACCCCAAAATATATAAAAACGCCCATAGACATTTGCTAATGTCAATATATGGGTGCACGTGGCACCACTTTGCTATGTTATTTGTGACCGAAGGGGCATCTTTCGTCTCAGACCGGAAGTGACCCCTTAATGACCTTTGACCCCAAATAAAAAAATATCACATATGAATTGGGTAACCACAATTCATGTGTGAACATACCGTTACTCTCCTATGTTTTTCTTAGCAAATAAAAATTTTTGAAGGTTTTTCGTTTTATACCGGAAGTGACCCCTAATAACCTTTGACCCCAAATCTGTGAGGACCCCATAGACACTGGGTAATAACAATGCATGTGTGCAAGTGTTGTCACTGCCCTACGTAATTTGTGGGAGAAGAAGCATTTTAAAGGTATTTCGTTTCATACCGGAAGTGGCCCCTTAATGACCGTTGACCCTAAATAAAAAAATACCACATATACACAGGGTAACTACAATGTATGTGTGAACATACCGTTACTGTCCTATGTTTTTCTTAGCAAATAAAAAAATTTGAAGTTTTTTCGTTTTATACCGGAAGTGACCCCTTAATGACCTTTGACCCCAAATCTGTGAGGACCCCATAGACACAAAATAATAACAATGCATGTGTGCAAGTGGTGTCACTGTCCTACGTAATCTGTGAGAGAAGAAGCATTTTGAGTTGAAAACACGTTTTTGACCCCTTTGACCCCTGCGTGACCTTTGACCCCACGAGTTTCATATGACATGTAGGGGCATGGTCAATGATTGTTGTGACCAAGTTAGGTTAAAATCGGTGTAAGCATGTAAGTGCTAGAGCAAATGTAGTGGTCGGCAGAAAGAAGAAGAAAGAAAGAAAGAAGAAAGAACCTGTAAGAAAAAAGACACAGCCGTGACTAACGTCACGGCTGTGTAAGAACGCGGTAAAAAGAAAGCACAGCGCCGATGGCGGCTGTGCAAGAAGAAGAAGAAGAAGAAAGAACCTGTAAGAAAAAAGACACAGCCGTGACTAACGTCACGGCTGTGTAAAAATACCAGAGATACACTGGATAACCACAATTCATGTGTGAACATACCGTTACTGTCCAATGTTTTGTTTAGCTAATAAATATTTTTGAAGGTATTTCGCTTTTATATCGGAAGTGACCCTTTAATGACCTTTGACCCCAAATCTGTGTACACCACGTAGACACTGGGTAAAGGCAATGCATGTGTGCAAGTGGCGTCACTGTCCTACGTAATTTGTGGGTGAAGATGCATTTTAAAGGTATTTCGTTTTATATCGGAAGTGACCCGTTAATGACCTTTGACCCAAAATAAAAAAATATCACATATACACTGGGTAACCACAATTCATTTGTGAACATACCGTTACTATCTTATGTTTTGTTTAGCTAATATAAATTTTTGAAGGTATTTCGTTTTATACCAGAAGTGACCCTTTAATGACCTTTGACCCCAAATCTGTGTACACCCTATAGACACTGGGTAATAACAATTCATGTGTGCAAGTGGCGTCACTGTCCTACGTAATTTGTGGGAGAGGATGCATTTTAAAGGTATTTCGTTTTATACCGGAAGTGACCCCTTAATGACCTTTGACCCAAATTTAAAAAATACCACATTTAAACTGGGTAAGAACAATTCATATGTGAACATACCGTTACTGTCCTATGTTTTGTTTAGCTAATACAATTTTTTGAAGGTATTTCGTTTTATACCGGAAGTGACCCCTTAATGACCTTTGACCCCAAATCTGTGTCCACCACATAGACACTGGGTAATAGCAATTCATGTGTGCAAGTGGCGTCACTGGTATACTTAAGTTGTGGGAGAAGATGCATTTTAGTTGAAATCACGTGTATGACCCCTGCGTGACCTTTGACCCCACAAGTTTCATGTGACATGTAGGGGCACGGTCAATGATCATTGTGACCAAGTTAGGTCAAAATCGATGTAAGCATGTGAGTGCTAGAGCAAATGTAATGGTTGACAGAAGAACCTGTAAGAAAAAAGACACAGCCGTGACTAACGTCACGGCTGTGTAAAGAACTAGACTTAGCTGTGGTCTAAGACCACGAACACAGCCGTGTTGTGACCCCTTAATAACCTTTGACCCCAAAATCTACGAAAACCCCACAGGCATTGCCTTATGTCAATGCATGTGTGTACATATTATCACTCTGCCATGTTATTTGTGACAGAAGGGACATTTTGAATGTTTTTGATTTTATACCGGAAGTGACCCCTTAATGACCTTTGACCTCAAACAAAAAAATACCACATATACATTAGGTAAACATAATTCACGTGTGCACATACCGTCACTCTCCTATGTTTTTCTTAGCTAATAAACTTTTTGAAGGAATTTGGTTTTATACCGGAAGTGATCCCTTAATGACCTTTGACCCCAAATCTGTGTACACCCCATAGACACTGGTAATAACAATGCACGTGTGCAAGTGGCACCACTGTCCTACGTAATTTGTGGGAGAAGATGCATTTTAAAGGTATTTCGTTTTATACAGGAAATGACCCCTTAATGACCCTTGACCCCAAATAAAAAAATACAATATATATATATTGGGTAAACACAATTCATGTGTGAACATACCATCACTCTCCTATGTTTTTCTTAGCTAATAAAATTTTTTGAAGATATTTCGATTTATATCGGAAGTGACCCCTTAATGACCTTTGACCCAAAATCTGTGTACACCACATTGACACTGGGTAATAACAATGCATGTGTGCAAGTTGTGTCACTGTCCTACGTAATTTGTGGGAGAAGATGCATTTTAAAGGTATTTCGTTTTATACCGGAAGTGACCCCTTAATGACCTTTTGACCCCAAATAAAAAAAATACCACATATACATTGGGTAACTGCAACTTATATGTGAACATACCTTTACTGTCCTATGTTTTCCTTAGCTAATAACAAAATTTGAAGGTATTCCGTTTTATGCCGGAAGTGACCCCTTAATGAGACAAGTGGCGTCACTGTCCTACGTAATTTGTAGGAGAAAATGCATTTTGAGTTGAAATCACGTTTTTGACCCCTGTGACCCCTGCGTGACCTTTGACCCCACGAGTTTCATGTGACATGTAGGGGCACGGCCAATGATCATTGTGACCAAGTTAGGTCAAAATCGATGTAAGCATGTGAGTGCTAGAGCAAATGTAATGGTTGACAGAAGAAAGAAGAAAGACTAGGCTTAGCTGTGGTCTAAGACCACGAACACAGCCGTGTGGTGACCCCTTAATCACCTTTGACCCCAAAATATATGAAAACCCCATAGACATTGGCTAATGTCAATGCACGTGTCCACGTGGCATCACTTTGCTATGCTTTTTGTGGCAGAAGGGGCATTTTGAAGGTATATCGTTTTATACCGGAAGTGACCCCTTACTGACCATTGACCCCAAATGTGTGTACACCATATAGACACTGTGTTATAACAATGCATGTGTGCAAGTGGCGTCACTGTCCTACGTAATTTGTGGAAGAAGAAGCATTTTAAAGGTATTTCGTTTTATACCGGAAGTGACCCTTAATGACCTTTGACCCCAAATAAAATAATACCACATATAAACTGGGTAACCACAATTCATGTGTGAACATACCGTTACTGTCCTATGTTTTTCTAAGCAAATAAAAAAATTTGAAGGTTTTTCGTTTTATACCGGAAGTGACCCCTTAATTACCTTTGACCCCAAATCTGTGTACACCCCATAGACACTGGGTAATAACAATGCATGTGTGCAAGTGGCGTCTCTGTCATACAGAATCTGTGGAAGAAGATGCATTTTAAAGGTATTTCGTTTTATACCGGAAGTGACCCCTTAATGAGATTTGACCCCAAATAAAAAAATACCACATATACATTGGGTGACTGCAGATCATTTGTGAACATACCGTTACTGTGCTATGTTTTATTTAGCTAATAAAATTTTTTGAAGGTTTTTCGTTTTAATGACCTTTGACCCCAAATCTGTGTACACCACATAGACACTGGGTAATAGCAATACATGTGTGCAAGTGGGGTTGCTGTCCTACGTAAGTTGTGGGAGAAGATGCATTTTTAGTTGAAATCACGTTTTTGACCCCTGTGACCCCTGCGTGACCTTTGACCCCGCGAGTTTCATGTGACATGTAGGGGCATGGTCAATGATCATTGTGACCAAGTTAGGTTAAAATCGATGTAAGCATGTGAGTGCTAGAGCAAATGTAATGGTTGACAGAAGAAAGAAAGAACAAGAGCTATATAGAAATTGTCATGCGAGACATGACACACAAGCCGACCTGTTGTTGATGGGTCAAGTTTGAGCAATTTAGAAATTTGACCTTTGACCCCTAAACTTTGACCTTTGGGGTCATAAATATTTTTAACATGTTTAGAATGTCGTAAGAATAATTCCTGTTGAATTTGAGCTCGATTGGACCAATTTCGAAATTTGACCTTTGACCCTCGGGTCACGGATGGGGTCAACTGCTCTTGCATTGCGCTTAGGATGTCATAAGAAAGATTCCTGGTGAATTTCAGCTTAATCGGAACTTATACATGGATTTTGATTTTTTAAATTTTGATTGACCTTTTGACCCCTTAATGACCTTTGACCTCAATGAAAAAAAAAAACCTTATGTACACCGACAAAATGTATTGTTGTAATTTTATATAAAAAATTCTAACATATTTAGTTCTTGAGATAAAAATTCTTGAAGTTATTGAGCTAAAAACAGGAAGTGACCTCTTAATGACCTTTGACCCCCAAAATAAAAAATACCATGCATACATCAGGGAACACTGATTCATGTATGATGGATATATTATTCTGGTCTGTTTATCTTTTGAGATAAAAATTTTTTGAACATTTTTGATAATTTTGGTTTTGACCGGAAGTAACCCCTTAATGACCTTTGACCCCAAAACTGTAGGCATCCTAAAGACCCTGTCTAGTAGCAATGCATGTGTGCTAATGGCGACACTCTGCTATGTAATTTGTAAAGACAGTGATTTTTTGAATATTATTTACAAGTTTTTCAGACTGTAACCGGAAATGACCCCTTAATGACCTTTGACCCCTTATCAATGAACACCCTATATACACCGACAATAGACGAGTCATGTGACCAAACCGTGTCATCATCGCATGTTGTTTGTAGGAGAAGATACATTTTGAAGAAAAATCACATTGTTGACCTCTTTATCTAGGTCAAAGGTCACACGTAGTTCAAAGTCATATGACATGTGCGGGCAATGCCAACGGTCCTTCTGACAACGTTTAGTTAAAATACGTCAACCCGTGACTGAGTTATACGTACGAATGTGGTCGACAGAAGAAAGAAAGAAAGAAAGAAAGAACGCCAAGAAGACAGTACAAGCCGACGTTCGTCGTCGGCTTGTAACTAGACCACCAGCCATGCCGCGACATGGCACACAAGACGGCCCGAAAATGGATTTTCAACTTTTTGAGCTTTGACCTTAAACTTTGACCATTTGGGCCGAGGCTATTATAGACTTCCCCCACCATTAATGGTGCATCACTGTAGCATATAGGGGCTTAATCCGTCTTCCATAGGCTGAGATATAGCCACTTTTCCGTAATTTAAAAAAAAAATGGCAAATTTGACGTTTTGACCCCCTTAATGACCTTTGACCCCGATATAAAAAAAACCTAATCTACACCGAGAAAATGCATTGTTACAGTTTAAATTTAAAAAAATCTACTATGCTTAGTTATGGAGATAAAAATTCTTGAAGTTATTTAGCTAAAAACCGGAAATGACATCTAAATGACCTTTGACCAAAATAATAAAAATACCGTGCATACATCGGGTAACACTAATGCATATAAGAAGTTTATGTCACTCTACGTTTTGAGATAAAAAAAATAAAAATATTTGATGATTTTTGGTTTTTGACCGGAAGCGACCCCTTAATGACCTTTGACCCCAAAACTGTAGACACCCCAAAGACCCTGGTAGGTAGCAATGCATGTGTGTTAATGGCAACACTCTGCTATGTAATTTGTAAAAACAGTGATTTTTTGAATATTTTTAGCTTTCAGACCGGAAATGACCCCCTTAATGACCTTTGACCCCTTATCTGTGAACACCCTATAGACACCGACCAAAGTCAAGTCACATGACCTAAGCATGTCACCATCACATGTTATTTGTGGAAGAAGATGCATTTTATAGTAAAAATCGCATTTTAGCCATTGTGAACAGGTCAAAGGTCAAATGGAGTTCAATGTCATGTAACATGTGGGGACATGGTCAGTGGTGTTTGTGACCAAGTATGATCAAAATCGGTCAAAGCATAGCAGAGCTAGGGCGAAACGTGGCAAATCACGCAAAATGTCACGGTTGACAGAAGATCCCAAGCAAGACAGGACAAGACGGCGCAGCCTGCGCCGTCTTGTAAGAAATTAGCTGTGGTCTGAGACCACGAACACAGCCGTGTTGTTACCCCTTAATGACATTTGACCACAAAATATATGAAAACCCCATAGACATTGGCTAATGTCAATGTATGTGTGTACGTGGCATCACTTTGCCATGTTATTTGTGCAGAAGGGCATTTTGAAAGTTTTTGTCTCAAACCGGAAATGACCCCTTAATGACCTATGACCCCAAATAAAAAATACCATATATACATTGGGGAACCACAATTCATGTGTGAACATACCATCACTCTCCTATGTTTTTCTTAGCTAATAAAAATTTTTGAAAATATTTTGATTTATACCGTAAGTGACCCCTTAATGACCTTTGACCCCAAATCTGTGTACACCACATTGACACTGGGTAATAACAATGCATGTGTGCAAGTGGTATCACTGTCCTACGTAATTTGTGGGAGAAGATGCATTTTAAAGGTATTTCGTTTTATACCGGAAGTGACCCCTTAATGACCTTTGACCCCAAATAAAAAAATACCACATATACATTGGATAACTGCAACTCATATGTGAACATACCGTTATTGTCCTATGTTTTCCTTAGATAATAAAAAAATTTGAAGGTATTCCGTTTTATACCGGAAGTGACCCCTTAATGACCTTTGACCCCAAATCTGTGTACACCTTATAGACACTGGGTAATTACAATGCATGTGTGCAAGTGGCGTCACTGTTCTACTGTTCTTGTAGGAGAAGATGCATTTTGAGTCGAAATCACGTTTTTGACCCCTTTGACCCCTGCATGACCTTTGACCCCACAAGTTTCATGTGACATGTAGGGGCACGGTCAATGATCATTGTGACCAAGTTAGGTCAAAATCGATGTAAGCATGTGAGTGCTAGAGCAAATATAATGGTTGACAGAAAGAAGAAAGACTAGACTTAGCTGTGGTCTAAGACCACAAACACAGCCGTGTTGTGACCCCTTAATCACATTCGACCCCAAAATATATGAAAACCCCATAGACATTGGCTAATGTCAATGCACGTGTCCACGTGGCATCACTTTGCTATGCTTTTTGTGGCAGAAGGGCATTTTGAAGGTATATCGTTTTATACCGGAAGTGACCCCTTAATGACCTTTGACCCCAAATCTGTGTACACCCCATAGACACTGGGTAATAACAATGCATGTATGCAAGTGGCGTCACTGTCCTCCAGAATCTGTGGAAGAAGATGCATTTTAAAGGTATTTCGTTTTATACCGGAAGTGACCCCTTAATGAGATTTGACCCCAAATAAAAAAAATACCACATATACATTGGATGACTGCAGATCATGTGTGAACATACCGTTACTGTCCCATGTTTTACTTAGCTAATACAAATTTTTGAAGGTTTTTCGTTTTATACCGGAAGTGACCCCTTAATGACCTTTGACCCCAAATCTGTGTACACCACATAGACACTGGGTAATAACAATGCATGTGTGCAAGTGGCGTCTCTGTCCCACATAATTTGTGGAAGAAGATGCATTTTAAAGGTATTTCTTTTTATACCGGAAGTGACCCCTTAATGAGCTTTGACCCCAAATAAAAAAAATATCACATATACATTGGATGACTGCAGATCATATGTGAACATACCGTTACTGTGCTATGTTTTACTTAGCTAATAAAAATTTTTGAAGGTTTTTCGTTTTATACCGGAAGTGACCCCTTAATGACCTTTGACCCCAAATCTGTGTACACCACATAGATACTGGGTAATAACAATGCATGTGTGCAAGTGAGGTCGCTGTCCTACGTAAATTGTGGGAGAAGATGCATTTTTAGTTGAAATCACGTTTTTGACCCCTGTGACCCCTGCGTGACCTTTGACCCCACGAGTTTCATGTGACATGTAGGGGCACGGACAATGATCATTGTGACCTAGTTAGGTCAAAATCGATGTAAGCATGTGAGTGCTAGAGCAAATGTAATGGTTGACAGAAGAAAGAAAGAAAGAAAGAAAGAACTAGACTTAGCTGTGGTCTAAGACCACGAACACAGCCGTGTTGTGACCCTTTAATGACCTTTGACCCCAAAATATATGAAAACGCTCATAGACATTGGCTAATGTCAACGCATGTGTGCACGTGGTATCACTTTGCCATGTTACTTGTGGCAGAAGGGGCATTTTGAAGGTTTTTCGTCTTAGACCGGAAGTGACCCCTTAATGACATTTGACCCCAAATAAAAAAATACCACATATGAATTGGGTAACCACAAGTCATGTGTGAACATACAGTTACTGTTATATGTTTTCCTTAGCAAATAAAAGTTTTTGAAGGTTTTGGGTTTATACCGGAAGTGACCCCTTAATGACCTTTGACCCCAAATCTGTGTACACCCCATAGACACTGGGTAATAACAATGCATGTGTGCAAGTGGCGTCACTGTCCTACAGAATCTGTGGAAGAAGATGCATTTTAAAGGTATTTCGTTTTTTACCGGAAGTGACCCCTTAATGAGATTTGACCCCAAATAAAAAAACACCCCCATAGACATTGGGTGACTGCAGATCACGTGTGAACATACCGTTACTGTCCCATGTTTTACTTAGCTAATAAAATTTTTTGAAGGTATTTCGTTTTATACCGGAAGTGACCCCTTAATGACCTTTCACCCCAAATCTGTGTACACCCCATAGACACTGGGTAATAACAATGCATGTGTGCAAGTAACGTCTCTGTCCCACATAATTTGTGGAAGAAGATGCATTTTAAAGGTATTTCTTTTTATACCGGAAGTGACCCCTTAATGAGCTTTGACCTCAAATAAAAAAAATACAACATATACATTGGGTGACTGCGGATCATATGTGAACATACCGTTACTGTGCAATGTTTTACTTAGCTAATAAAAAATTTTGAAGGTTTTTCGTTTTATACCGGAAGTGACCCCTTAATGACCTTTGACCCCAAATATGTGTACACCACATAGACACTGGGTAATAACAATTCATGTGTGCAAGTAGCATCGCTGTCATACGTAAGTTGTGGGAGAAGATGCATTTTAGTTGAAATCACGTTTTTGACCCCTATGACCCCTGCGTGACCTTTGACCCCACGAGTTTCATGTGACATGTAGGGGCACGGTCAATGATCATTGTGACCAAGTTAGGTCAAAATCGATGTAAGCGTGTGAGTGCTAGAGCAAATGTAATGGTTGACAGAAGAAAGAAAGAATTAGCTGTGGTCTAAGACCACAAACACAGCCGTGTTATGACCTCTTATTGACCTTTGACCCCAAAATATATGAAGACCCTATAGACATTGGCTAATGTCAATGCATGTGTGCACGTGGCAGAAGGGGCATTTTGAAGGTTTTCGTCTCAGACCGGAAGTCACCCTTTCATAACCTTTGACCCCAAATAAAAAAAATACCACATTATACACTGCCTAACCACAATTCATGTGCGAACATACCGTTACTGTGATATGTTTTCCTTAGCTAATAAAATTGTTTGAAGGTATTTCAATTTTTACCGGAAGTGACCCCTTAATGACCTTTGACCCCAAATCTGTGTACACCCGGTAGACACTGGGCAATGGCAATGCATGTGTGCAAGTGGCGTCACTGTCCTACGTAATTTGTGGGAGAAGATGCATCTTAAAGGTATTTCGTTTTATACCGGAAGTGACCCTTTAATGACCTTTGACCAAAAATAAAAAAATACCACATATACACTGGATAACTACAATTCATCTGTGAACATATCGTTACTGTCCTATCTTTTGTTTAGCTAATAAAAATGTTTGAAGGTATTTCATTTTATACCGGAAGTGACCCCTTAATGACCTTTGACCACAAATCTGTGTACACCACATAGACACTGGGTAATGACAATGCACGTGTGCAAGTGGCGTCACTGTCCTACGTAATTTGTGGGAGAAGATGCATTTTAAAGGTATTTCGTTTTTATACCGGAAGTGACCCCTAAATGACCTTTGACCCATAATAAAATAAATTCCACATATGCACTGGGTAACCACAATTCATGTGTGAACATACCGTTACTGTCCTATGTTTTGTTTAGCTAATAAAAATTTTTGAATGTATTTCGTTTTATACCGGAAGTGACCCCTTAATGACCTTTGAACCCAAATCTGTGTACACCACATAGACACTGGGTAATAGCAATGCATGTGCGGTAGTGGCGTCGCTGTCCTACGTAAGTTGTGGGAGAAGATGCATTTTTAGTTGAAATCACGTTTTTGACCCCTATGACCCATGCGTGACCTTTGACCCCACAAGTTTCATCTGACATGTAGGGGCATGGTCAATGATCATTGTGACCAAGTTAGGTCAAAATCGATGTAAGCATGTGAGTGCTAGAGCAAATGTAATGGTTGACAGAAGAAGAAGAAAGAAGAAGAAAGAAGAAAGAAAGAAAGAACCTGTAAGAAAAAAGACACAGCCGTGACTAACGTCACGGCTGTGTAAAGAAACGTCACGGCTGTGTAAAGAAAGAAGAAAGAAGAAAGAAAGAAAGAAGAACCTGTAAGAAAAAAGACACAGCCGTGACTAACGTCACGGCTGTGTAACAAGAGCTATATAGAAAGTCATGCGAGACATGACACACAAGCCGACCTGTTAATGGGTCAAGTTTGAGCAATTTAGAAATTTGACCTTTGACCCCTAAACTTTGACCTTTGGGGTCATAAATATTTTTAACATGTTTAGAATGTCGTAAGAATAATTCCTGTTGAATTTAAGCTCGATTGGACCAATTTCGAAATTTGACCTTTGACCCCTATAACTTGACCCTTGGGTCACGGATGGGGTCAACTGCTCTTGCATTGTGCTTAGGATGTCATAAGAAAGATTCCTGGTGAATTTCAGCTTAATCGGAACTTATACATGGATTTTGATTTTTTTTTTTAATTTTGATTGACCTTTTGACCCCTTAATGACCTTTGACTTCAATGGAAAAAAAAAACCTTACGTACACCGAAAAATGCATTGTTCCAATTTTAATTAAAAAATTCTAGCATGTTTAGTTCTCGAGATAAAAATTCTTGAAGTTATTCAGCTAAAAACAGAAAGTGACCCCTTAATGACCTTTGACCCCTAAAATAAAAATACCATGCATACATCAGGGAACACTGATTCATGTATGATGGTTATATTATTCTTGTCTGTTTATCTTTTGAGATAAAATTTTTTTGAACATTTTTGATAATTTTGGTTTTTGACCGGAAGTGACCCCTTAATGACCTTTGATCCCAAAACTGTAGGCATCCTAAAGACCCTGGCTAGTAGCGATGCATGCGTGCTAATGGCGACTCTCTGCTATGTAATTTGTAAAGACAGTGATTTTTTGAATATTTTTAGCTTTCAGACCGTAAATGACCCCCTTAATGACCTTTGACCCCTTATCTGTGAACACCCTATAGACACTGACCAAAGTCAAGTCACATGACCTAAGCATGTCACCATCACATGTTATTTGTGGAAGATACATTTTATAGTAAAAATCGCATTTTAGCCATTGTGAGCAGGTCAAAGGTCAAATGGAGTTCAATGTCATGTAACATGTGGGGACATGGCAAAACAGTGGTGTTTGTGACCAAGTATGATATAAAATTGGATGGATTGAGCATGATACACAAAGATATTGGTCGAGCTGTGAGTTTTAAAAGATATCGTGCGAGGCGATAGCCGAGCACGATATCTTTTAAACTCACAGCGAGACCAATATCTTTGTGTATCGTGCGAAAGGATCCATTCAATTTTATCATTATTATGCTTTGAGAATCTGTTTTTTGGTCAAAAATGTGATTTTTGGTCAAAATACGATTTTTTTTGGCAAAATGTGATTTTTGGTCAAAATGTGATTTTGGTCAAAAATGTGATTTTTGGTCAAAATGTGATTTTGGTCAAAAATGTGATTTTTGGTCAAAAGAGTGATTTTTGGTCAAAAGAGTGATTTTTGGTCAAAAGAGTGATTTTTGGTCAAAAGAGTGATTTTTGGTCAAAAATTTTGGTGTGATTTTTGGTCAAAAATGTGATTTTTGGTCAAAAATGTGATTTTTGGTCAAAATGTGATTTTTGGTCAAAATGTGATTTTTGGTCAAAATGTGATTTTTGGTCAAAAATGTGATTTTTGGTCAAAAATGTGATTTTTGGTCAAAAATGTGATTTTTGGTCAAAAATGTGATTTTTGGTCAAAATTTTAATTTTAAACGGTGTTACGATATCTATACACTACATGTATAATGGTGATCGTGGACTGCAAGCTGATGCAGAGACCTCCGTGTTCAGGTGAAATTGGTCGCCAATATCCAGAATAATTGGTTTTTAAAAATGTGTATAAAGTATAGGATGGCAGATTCTCAAAGCATAATAATAGTTAAAATACGTCAACCCGTGACTGAGTTATACGTACGAATGTGGTCGACAGAAGAAAGAAGAAGAACTAGACTTAGCTGTGGTCTAAGACCACGAACACAGCCGTGTTGTGACCCTTTAATGACCTTTGACTCCAAAATATATGAAAACCCCATAGACATTGGCTAATGTCAATGTATGTGTGCACGTGGCATCACTTTGCCATGTTATTTGTGGCAGAAGGGCATTTTGAAGGTTTTTCGTCTCAGACCGGAAGTGACCCCTTAATGACATTTGACCCCAAATAAAAAAATACCACATATGAATTGGGTAACCACAATTCATGTGTGAACATACCGTTACTGTCCTATGTTTTTATTAGCAAATAAAAATTTTTGAAGGTTTTTCGTTTTATACCGGAAGTGACTCCTTAATGACCTTTGACCCCAAATCTGTGAGGACCCCATAGACACTGGATAATAACAATGCATGTGTGCAAGTGGTGTCACTGTCTTACGTAATCTGTAGGAGAAGAAGCATTTTGTGTTGAAATCACGTTTTTGACCCCTATGACTCCAACGTGACCTTTGACCCCACGACTTTAATGTGACATGTAGGGGCATGGTCAATGATGGTTATGACCAAGTTAGGTCCAAATCGGTGTAAGCATGTGAGTGCTAGAGCAAATGTAATGGTCGGCAGAAAGAAAGAAAGAAAGAAAGAAGAAAGAAGAAAGAACCTGTAAGAAAAAAGACACAGCCGTGACTAACGTCACGGCTGTGTAACTAGACTTAGCTGTGGTCTAAGACCACGAACACAGCCGTGTTGTGACCCCTTAATGACCTTTGACCCTAAAATATATGAAAACCCCATATACATTGGCTAATGTCAATGTACGTGTCCACGTGGCATCACTTTGCTATGCTTTTTGTGGCAGAAGGGGCATTTTGAAGGTATATCGTTTTATACCGGAAGTGACCCCTTACTGACCCTTGACCCCAAATGTGTGTACACCATATAGACACTGTGTTATAACAATGCATGTGTGCAAGTGGCGTCACTGTCCTACGTAATTTGTTTCAGAAGAAGCAGGTTAAATGTATTTCGTTTTATACCGGAAGTGACTCCTTAATGACCTTTGACCCCAAATAAAATAATACCACATATAAACTGGGTAACCATAATCCATGTGTGAACATACCGTTACTGTGCTACGTTTTTCTTAGCTAACAGAACATTTTAAATGTATTTCGTTTTATACCGGAAGTGACCCCTTAATGACCTTTGACGCCAAATCTTTGTATACCCCATAGACACTGGGTAATAACAATGCATGTGTGCAAGTGGCGTCACTGTCCTACATAATCTGTGGAAGAAGATGCATTTTAAAGGTATTTCGTTTTATACCGGAAGTGACCCCTTAATGAAATTTGACCCCAAATAAAAAAAATACCACATACACATTGGGTGACTGCAAATCATGTGTGAACATACCGTTACTGTCCCATGTTTTACTTAGCTAATAAAATTTTTGAAGGTATTTCGTTTTATACCGGAAGTGACCCCTTAATGACCTTTGACCCCAAATCTGTGTACACCCCATAGACACTGGGTAATAACAATGCATGTGTGCAAGTGGCGTCTCTGTCCTACATAATTTGTGGAAGAAGATGCATTTTTAAAGGTATTTCTTTTTATACCGGAAGTGACACCTTAATGAGCTTTGACCCCAAGTAAAAAAAAATACCACATATACATTGGGTGAATGTAGATCATATGTGAACCTACCGTTACTGTCCCATGTTTTACTTAGCTAATAAAATATTTTGAAGGTTTTTCGTTTTATACCGGAAGTGACCCCTTAATGACCTTTGACCCCAAATCTGTGTACACCACATAGACGCTGGGTAATAACAATGCATGTGTGCAAGTGACGTCGCTGTCCTACGTAAGTTGTGGGAGAAGATGCATTTTTAGTTGAAATCACGTTTTTGACCCCTATGACCCCTGCATGACCTTTGACCCCACGAGTTTCATGTGACATGTAGGGACACTGTCAGTGATCATTGTGACCAAGTTAGGTCAAAATTGATGCAAGCATGTGCGTGCTAGAGCAAATGTAAAGGTTGACAGAAGAAGGAAAGAAAGAAAGAACCTGTAAGAAAAAAGACACAGCCGTGACTAACGTCACGGCTGTGTAAGAACGCTAAGAAGACAGTACAAGCCGACGTTCGTCGTCGGCTTGTAAGAACCTGTAAGAAAAAAGACACAGCCGTGACTAAGTCACGGCTGTGTAAAGAAAGAAAGAAGAAAGAACCTGTAAGAAAAAAGACACAGCCGTGACTAACGTCACGGCTGTGTAAAGAACCTGTAAGAAAAAAGACACAGCCGTAACGTCACGGCTGTGTAACTAGACTTAGCTGTGGTCTAACACACGAACACAGCCGTGTTGTGACCCCTAATGACATTTGACCCCAAAATATATGAAAATGCCGATAGACATTGGCTAATGTCAATGCATGAGTGCACGTGGAACCATTTTGCTATGTTACTTGTGGCAGAAGGGACATTTTGATGACCCCAGGAAGTGACCCCTTAATGACATTTGACCCCAAATAAAAAATACCACATATGAATTTGGTAACCACAATTCATGTGTGCACATACCGTTACTGTCCTATGTTTTTCTTAGCATATACAAATTTTTGAAGGTTTTTCGTGACCCCTTAATGACCTTTGACCCCTAAATCTGTGAGGACCCCATAAACACTGGGTAATAACAATACATGTGTGCAAGTGGTGTCACTGTCCTACGTAATTTGTGGGAGAAGAAACAGTTTAAAGGTATTTCGTTTTATACCGGAAGTGGCCCCTTAATGACCTTTGACCCTAAATAAAAAATACCATATATACACAGGGTAACTGCAATTTATGTGTGAACATACCGTTACTGTCCTATGTTTTTCTTAGTAAATAAAATTTTTTTAAAGGTTTTTCGTTTTATACCGGAAGTGACCCCTTAATGACCTTTGACCCCAAATCTGTGCGGACCTCATAGACACTGGATAATAACAATGCATGTGTGCAAGCATTTTAAAGGTATTTCGTTTTGTACCGGAAGTGGCCCGTTAATGACCTTTGACCCTAAATAAAAAAATACCACATATACACAGGGTAACTACAATTCATGTGTGAACATATCGTTACTGTCCTTTGTTTTTCTTAGCAAATAAAATTTTTTGAAGGTTTTTCGTTTTATACCGGAAGTGACCCCTTGATGACCTTTGACCCCAAATCTGTGAGGACCCCATAGACACTGGGTAATAGCAATGCATGTGTGCAAGTGGGGCCACCGTCATACGTAATCTGTAGGAGAAGAAGCATTTTGAGTTGAAATCACGTTTTTGACCCCTATGACCCCAGCGTGACCTTTGACCCCACGAGTTTCATGTGACATGTAAAAAAAACATTGCCTTTTCTTGAAAAATGTAGGCACTAAGTTAACATTAATCTTGGATATGTCAAATATCGCGAGAAGGAGGAGAAGAAGGAGAAGGAGAAGAAGAAGAAGAAGAAGAAGAAGAAGAAGAAGAAGAAGAAGAAGAAGAAGAAGAAGAAGAAGAAGAAGAAGAAGAAGAAGAAGAAGAAGACGACGACTAGAGAGCATAAGCAGAATATATATGCCCTGTTACACAGGCATAGATAAAGAAGAAAGAAACTCCTGAAATACAAGAGTCTAGCATATCGACAACTCTAATTAAAACCTCGAGGTTTTACATAAGTTTTCCAAGACAACTCAAATTAAAACCTCGAGGTTTTTAATATCCAAGGCTACTCAAATTAAAACCTCGAGGTTTTGCTAATCGAAGACATATAAAACCTCGAAGTTTTACATATCCCCGACTACTAAAATTAAAACCAGAAGGTTTTAAATATACAAGAATACTCAAATTAGAACCTCGAGGTTTTACATATCCAGGAAAAATTACATCAAGGATGATGATGTTATACAAGACAAACATACCTTATACATAGGCCTAAATATTAAGCCCTAAAATGTGTTCATGAAAGGTCCAAGGAAATTCATGCGAGGTGGTACGGTAACTGAAACAGATAATAATTGAACACTCTAAATTGATTACCTGCGAAAACCAGAGACGCGGTTGAAGGACATCGGGTTCTTCCCCAACGGATATAGAGAGAGCTTCCCGTACCAGGATCAGGAGCTAGTTGTCCAGGGAGGCCCGGGGGCCCGCCAGGACCTCGAGGGCCTTGTGGCCCAGGTGAGCCGGCTGTGCCCGGGTCTCCGGCCGGACCTTCAGGACCAGTCATTCCAATAGCGCCGGGTGCACCGATGTCGCCTTTCAAACCCGATGTTCCAGCTTTAAAATATAAGTCAACAAAGTATTAAAAGCAAAATAGTTAAGAAAGAAAGAATAGTTTACCGATCCAAAGTGTTACAATTAAACAACACAACAAATAAACACAGATCTTGACTGGAAAAAAAAAGTATAAAGAAATGTGCCAGTGTGGGATTCGAACCCACGATTTCACGATATGTCCTCACCATCACAAGTGGCCACTGGACTAGTGTAGGCAGTTGAGGTATACAATACACACAACAAATATCACGTAAGTACGCAAGTAAAATAAGTAGTTAACTTGGTAAATTCTCAGGTAAAACTTTTATGAAATCGCAGCAACAGCCAACAGCCCCCATACCACTTCCTATCTTATGTATAATAAGAGAGAAAACACCATGTCAACACTGCCACGAACAGATACTTTTTGCATACCGTAATTTTACGCCATTTTCTGCGATTCCCTTTAAGGAACCAGATTAAAAATAAATAAATAAATAAATAAATAAATAAGATTAATCATCAACCTTCCTTTTACGCGCTACTAACCATTCAAGGGCCGTATAGAGTTTGGTTGATGATGACTTCAGACCAAACTAGTCTTTTTAATTCTGTCTTCGATTATAGACAAGGAAATAAATAATTTACCTTCTCCGTCACGTCCATCTCTACCGTCACGCCCGTCTCGTCCTGGAGGACCTCTAAACAAGGGTGGGTCATTAGGAGCCTCGGGATCAGAAGAGTTGGAGTCTGAAATAAATTCCATGCACATATCAGTTTACATTGTAAGACTTTCAATCTTGGAAAAAGGTACTTGGAACACTTGGTACACGTTGTCGTAATTCTGTACAGAATTTTCAATGATCGTGGAAATGACGTGTATTTTGTTTATGAACAAATAAGACATAGATATACAATATTGGTTTACCCTTTCCCTGTCCCCAGCAATCAATGTTGGAACACTTTGGAAAACTGCTGAAGACATTGGAATTTCCCAACATTGCACAGGGGAGAGGGGTGTCAGTTTTCCGTCCTTGGCACAAAAATGTTCCAAGACTTATTTCCAAAATTGCCTCTGGCGAAAGCTTAAATATTTCATCTAAATTTGGTTTGCGTCTCATATTAATGTCTCATACTCAATGTTTCCATGGGTGCCGCAGTGAAAAAAAGAACATTCATTTCAAATCATATACTGAATGCGCGCAACAAATATCTTTATACTTCAAACGATTTCTAATTGAAAACACTAAAACGAAATTACAAAATAAATATGTTAGACATGATAGATGGGGAGTTTCAAAGTGACAGATTTCAATATTTCTTCCTTCAGTGCAATTCCCATTGCCTTTTGTAACGGGATCATTATAGTGTGACAGACCAACTCTCACTGCCCTTTGATCATAATCTGCGTGTTTTGAGGAAAAAGTCTATGAAAATTTTACCACTTTTGAAATGCTCTTTTTTTCATTCAAAGTGGTATAAGCTGATGAAATAAAATTGCATCGTGCCGAATGAGGTATCAAAATACGTAGGATCAAATTTTCTATTTATCAACTAATCTATTGACAATTTAATTTAGTGTGGTTAATTAATCACCTTTTATTTAAGTGAAAAGATATTTTGTACGCAGTATTTAGTCACGATATGACGTTGCTATAAATGACCTCGTATGTGTATTTGCATTTAATGTTCGAAATCACAACCTCAAAAATGTTCCAATTCAAAAACCTATAAACGTGACAGAGCGCGCAAAATCGAAACCTGCCTGCAATACACATTCTGATGTGATCCTCTTGGACTATTCGGTTTGGTCGTAGTTTGCTCAAAGGAGGCTTTGAAACTTTGGCCCAAATTTTCGAATTTAAAGGTCAAATGCACATATAGCAGGTTTTCCTGCCCAATTAATGTTTGTGACACTGACGGCCTCGTTTTATCTTATGGATCAGCAAAGCTCTACAGCATCAACATGCCTATGTATTTAAACTCATAGAAACGGACAATCATTTCGGAATTTAATCAATTTTATCAAGGCATGACATCATTTTAGGAGCGACAGAGCTATCGGTGTACCAATAGGGATGTTAACATTTTAATTTGAAACCCAGCAATCAAAAGGTTCCGAAGATGTACAGCATATCTTGAGCATGCACGATATAACCTCATTTTGAGCCCAAAATTAAAATGTTATCGTCCCTACCGGTGCGCCGATAATTACATATGCCCTAAATGGATGTCCCGCCTAATTTCAATTACACTTACTATAAGGTGCACTGACGTCTGATGATCGCTTGCGTAAGACATGGGCATAATCGTTCTGTAAGAAAATACATTTACTATTATTTATAATAAATTGTAATATTGAGTTCTAAAATGCAAAATTGAGTTATCGTCAACACAAACCGGTTTTTTTAGCACAAGGGTTATAGTTAGGCTCGACCAATTGAAGCAGTAAAGTGCATCGTCCGATCTCACTCCAAGACCTACGGAGAACGGGCATATGCTGACCCGGTGCAATATTTTTCTATCCGTCGCAAGTGATATATTCTTGTATCACATCATACTTAAAGCCGATTTAATGTTATTTAATTGCTGCAAGTCATTATGAAGAGAATAATTATCGTGACAATTCACTCTTTCTAAAGCGGCTAGAGCGAATAAGCTTAGGGAGTGTTCAGAAATACTCTGGTGGGGGGGGTGGAAAATATGTAGGGGGTCAAAAATTTTAGGAGTTCTGAATAGGGGGATTAAAAAAAGTTTTGGGTGTATGAACAGGGGGGTGGGTTAAAAAGTTTTTCGGCACATAGGGGGGTGGAAATGTTCCCATATTAAACCAGAACAAAAGTTTTTTCTGGTCAGCTCTTTAGATCACTAAAAGCTGCAATATCTTTGCTCTTCTTTAGTGTTGACAATTTTTACAATAATGTTTCGTGTAGTACAGATTATTCATTTATTATCACTGATATATACAGCTATAAATCATGTTGCATTACAATTATAGGCGAAGGAAGCTTGGAGAACCGGGGTACACGTCCTCCCCCCTAATTTTGCCATGGGGGACATCCCCTAAAAATCCTTAAAGAAGAAAAAATAAAGCAATAATTGCCATGTGCAACTTTTTTTAGCACATCGAAAAGCACCAAATAGGGTAAAATTGCACTATTTTGCGCTTCGCGATCACGCGAACTGGCCCATCAATTTAATAGCATTTCGGCAGTAGTGTAGACAGGGGCGGAAGGGCCCCTGACAAAAAATGAAAGAGAAAAGTGCCCCTCTGACAAAAAATGAAAGAGAAAATCTGGAGGATTAAGGAGCAAGAAGACCCTTTCCCATATAAATTCAACCTGATCATGGGCCAAAATAGTGTAAAATACAAAATGTTTGCACGCTGTGTGGGCACATTGTCACAATAAAGGCATTTTCATCCCATCATGGGCGTCTTTGCCCCGAAATTTTATTCACCCCCCCGACCAAGAACACTGGCTACGCCCTTGTATTTTGGGTTAAAATAGTTTTGTTTTTGCGCGCTTCGCCGCAACAAAAAGTCCCAGTAAACGTAGGCGTAGATCCCGGGGGATGGCACATTCAATCATCCCCACTGTGATGTGCCCTGAGTAATTTAATTTGATTATTTATCTTTGTTTACAAAGTTACATGAGTGATGACATTTTGGGGGAATTCCACTCTCAAATTGAACAAAACAAGTTGAATCATATGTAATTTGGAATATTTGGAAACCCCCTGAAAATGATGTAATGGGATTCCCCTCAGGAAGTGATGTAATGGGATTTCCCCTCAGGAAGTGATGTAATGAGAAAGGTTAATGTTATAATTAAGGCTTGGGAATTTCCAAGTTCTCATCATGTGTATTAATACTGGGGATTTCCCAGGGCCTGATATATAAGAAAAGGTAAACATATTTCTTCACAGTTGATAGTGTTGATCTGGGCTATGCTTACAGTCCAATTCCTTCAAAGAAAGGAAATGGTAAACCAGAAATATTTTATGTAGTCAAAGTACTACTATTTACCAGTGTTGTCGGAGAAGATCTAGAATACGTCAAAGAACGTACTTCCAAGAAAGGAATATATATTCTTCTGTCGACTTGCTGAAGTCTGGTATTTTGATTCAACGCAACTGTCAAAATAAGTGGGGACAACTGCATCGCAGTCCTGCTTCCTGAAGATATTGTGTGAAAGGTGGAAATAGCACCGAGTTTGGAGAAAGCAGCTCAAGGAGTAAAGAGATTTGGAGAACTGCGCAAGGAGTTTAGTATTGGAGAACTGCGCAAGGAGTTTAGTATTGGAGAACGGCGCAAGGAGTTTAGTATAGGAGAACTGCGCAAGGAGTTATAAACGTGTTTGGAGAGCACCATTTTCGTATAAGGATTTTATACGCAAGGATTTATCAATGCAAGTGTACAAAGGACTTCGCTGATTTCCGCAGAACAAGTGATTAAGGATACATCAGCCGTCCAGAACATTGCAAGAACTTTATGATCACCAAGAAGAAGAATGCTGGCTAAGTACTAAATAGTTAAAGAGTGATTATATTTGATGATTGTGTATCATATTTGTTGTCATATATTGTACCAATAATAACGTGCTTTCAATTAAAGACTTAGATTTTGTTAGCATAATCAAACAGTGTATTTGTGTTGTGCATTCGTGTGAGTTCGGGTAAAAGGTGATTTTGGCCTTGAGTCAAGTACGACTCGTAACACCACCAATGTTGATGCCTGATGTATGTGTGTTTGTGACCAAATTAAGCTCATATTTGGCCATTTTAACCCCCAAAGTACAAATTTTTGCGCGCTTCGCGCGTATGTAATCCACTTTTACATCAAATTTCATTCGTTTAGCTTCCAAATGGCAAACATTTTAGTGTGCTACTTTAAAACATTTCCACAATTCCACATATTTTATATCAATGACATGCGTACAATTTCATTGCACTTGAATACAAATTTTAGTATCATTAATGCCATTTGAATGACCCAGAATTGAATTAGTAGAATGGTACATTATGATGGGGGGGGGTTTTGAACCTATATGAGGGGGGGGGGTGTCAAAAACGTTTTAGGTCCATTAAGAGGGGGGGCAAAAAGTTTTGGGTTCGCGAAGAGGTGGGGTTAAAAACATTTTCGACATGAAAAAAAAAATATTTTCCAACCCCCACCCCCCCACACCAAAGTATTTCTGAACACTTCCTTAATCATTTTGGATCAGTCATTTCTCGGGTATAATGAAGCAACCTATGACCGGAGGCTGAATTAAAAATACTACTTGATTGCGTCTCACGTCACCTGTCAATCAAACTCTGAAACAATTTACTTACGATTCATGCCGATGAAGGCACCAGATGAATCAACTCTCCTTTTACGCGCTCAAACTAGTCTCTTTTTAAAAAAAATTCAGTTTCCGGTTATAAACATTTTCCATATGAAATATTGTTAATTTTTGGGTTTCACAAACACCAGAAATATCCGCATAACAACACGCAAACCCAGAACCTCCAATAAGTGTCTCAAAAACAAAGTACCGACGCGGACGCACACATTGTGCCGACTTTGAAGGCACGCGTACCTGCAGCAGAGACGCAGCACTACGCACTGTTAACGCGCTGTATACGCGTGCGTTGTCATTTTGTACTTCAGAGTGGACAAACTGTAGCAAAGAAATTTCTAGATTTCCAGGCATGATAGTCCTGTATAGACGAATCCAACGAGCCAAATCATGGTCAGGATTTGGGTCGGCCATATTTGGTTCCCCGCATGCATCAAGCAGATGTTGTGAGTGCCCAATTGGGTGGATTAGACCCGCTTAAAATTCGATGTTAGATTCTTTTGTGTTGTAAACTGGCATCATTCTTTTGTCTACGTGTAACACGGGTGATAGAATTCAGTTTAAAATACCCTTCAATGTCGCATCATTTCACATTTTAGGTGAGATAGCTGGGTCCCCATCGCGGCTATGGCTGCCATAGAGGAGTAGGAATGCGTGAAATTGAATTCGTCTATAATCCAGTTTCTGACAATTCATCAGAGACCAAACACAGTGAGTATTTATAATGATACAACAGATTTGTTGGATATCGTCTCCTTTTGGTAACATCGAAGACATACCGTAAAAACTCGATAGTGAGCATATGTGCTTACTATCGAGCGCTTTTGAAAACATGAAATTGCACCATAGTCCGGCACTTTACCAACTGAGCTAATGGGATTGAGACACGCATTTGCAGGTTTACTTGTTCGTATATAACTATGTGTATCGATGATTTGCTCAAAACCATTTACACTTTTGTGGATGGGGCTCTTCATGTTCGCATGTTTCAAAGCGCTCGATAGTAAGCACATTTGCTAACTATCGAGTTTTTACGGTATTAAGTTAAACAAAGAATCTAATCATGTGAATCAGGCGATCTTAAGCTTGTTTTCATTGTTTGATTCAACCGTAATTTACTCTATTGGTCACGCTTATGTGGGTAACATTTTTACTGTTTCTGTAAATTTCAAACAAAAAATAACTACACTGGTAACAAAGGTTATGTATATTATAGAGGTAAGGAATCCAATTACTTCTCTGAAATTTCAGTGATTCAAGACAAGTGGTTCATTATATTGCTAAGAAATGCGGTACATTCTAGCGGTACCTCTTTTTTTCTTATCATAAATAACGTACCGCTTGTCTTGAGTCACTGAAATTCCAGTGTAGTAACTGGATTCCTTGCCCCTATAATATACATATCTTTTGTTACCAGTGTTCTATTTTTTTTTTTTTGAGAAAAATGCAAAAATAGTGACAAATTTATCAAGGGGTGTAGTACCACCTTAATGACACTTGGTGAATAAAATTGAACGTCGGCATAATTCATTATTCACAAACCTTTGGTCCGTTGAAATCGTTATAGCCAGGTAGGTATTCCCCATCTTCGTTTGGCAACCACATATCATCTTTAGGCTCATCTAGACCAGGAAGAGGGCCCGTTTCGCCAACATCCTCCGCGACATCTTCAGGTGGATGTTCGTCTTCCTCCACGGCTCGAGGTGATGCAAATGCTGATGCCCAAAATAGGAATAGACAAAGGACCAACGATCCTCTGGATTTCAGATGCATGATGCTTACGAAACCTGAAATGGAAATGAATGAATAAATAAATCGTCTGACGATTGCCTTCTAGGCATGAGACTCAAATAACGACTACCTATTCTGGAAGGCATGTTTTTTGAATTCTTATATGCTCTCCCTTTATTTTGGATTGAGCACATCTGTTCGAAAAATAAATAAATATAATAAAATAAATAAATAAATAAATAAATAAATAAATAAATAAATAAATAAAAAAATAAATAAATAAATAAATAAATAAATAAATAAATAAATAAATAAATAAATAAATAAATAAATAAATAAATAAATAAATAAATAAATAAATAAATAAATAAATAAATAAATAAATAAATAAATAAATAATAAAGATAGTTAAATAATTCCGATGCTTAAAGGAGCATTTTGTGATCCTAACATCCTCTTTTTATGACATTTTTCAGTAGATATCAACGAAAAAAGCTTATTCCTAAAATTTCAGTTGATTCCGATTGTGCGTTTGCAAGTTATGTATGTGTATTACACTGTTCCATAGGCCAGTGTAGTAATTTCGTTCTGGTGTACCAGAACGTTCTGGTGTAACAGAAAGTAATCCCAATTTCACGATATTTTTGCTAAGCGAATTAATCTGCGAGACATTTTTTTTGTACATAAACATTATGTAGCATGAGATTTCCAGTGGAATAAAACTCTAAAAAAAAAAAAAAAATAACAGGATGGATCTATGATTAGCTTAGGTCGTTTGGGCGTAAACGCGTGCCTTTTTTTTTATGACGGATACCTTCCCCTTCTGCTTTTATATAGTTTGTTAGAAAAAATTGAAGTAATATCCTATATACTATGTAGATAAATAAATCACAAACAAAGTTCTGCGACTTTTGTTTTATCTAAAATGCAGCGTTGTGATATTTTATCAATATCACTTTTACGAGGCTATAAAAGTTGACAAAATATCAATTTAGTCGGTGGTAGATATATCTTGCAATATAATGTTATTCCTGCGTTTAATATGTGATGCGATCAAGCAAAATCAGTCGGAACTCGGATATATTGATTTTGAGATATAGCCAAACAAAGGAACTATTTCTTTTTGTATCACTTTGTTTTGAAATCTCTTTAATTGTTCATATCTTTGTAACTGGTTGTTCAATTTCAATGGTTTTTTTTGCAAAGTCCAGCTCTGTAAATGATGTTTACTATGCTATATGAAACTGAAAATTTAATATTTCCGAGTTCCGACTGATTTTCCTTGATCGCATCACATATGTCGAATTGCATGGGGTTATTGATCGACGCCTCTACAATATTGTGGGTGATGCGTAAAAGGGCCCCCTTTACAGATCGCGTCATCCCCCAAAGGCCTCATATTTTTTGATAAACCCAAGCTCTGTCACCCCTTATTTCTCCAGGGCCCACGGAACCCTTGGTTCTCAGGCAGTGGCGTGGTCATGTGGTGGGATGGGCAACGTGGCTATTTTCAGGGATATAAAGGGATGGCGAAGAGTAAACATGGTAAAGCGTCCTTAAAATAAATGACTAAAAATTGGACAAAGAATTTACAAATGGGCACGAACATTTGGCTTTGCCCCCTCACACCTAAACCCTGCCCACACTACTTTGCTCAGGGTGCCGCTTGAGGGGGGCACCCACATTACCCAGCAAATAAAAATGTTTTTAAAACGTTACAAACCGGTTATAAACACGTTATGATCTTGGTAAAAACATTTTAATAATATTTAAACTTTGTTATGAAAAAAACAAACCACTACAGCATTTTAAAATGTTATTGCACAATATGTTTTGGCAAACATTTTTGCTAAATATTTTGTCTACACTACAGTTGATAATATTATGTTAGAATGTTTTGTATAAATGTTTCAAAAATGTTTCCTAAATGTTATTAAAACGTTTTGTGCCCTTTATATTACCCAACATTTAAACGTTTTCTGTAAAACATTTTTGTTTGCTGGGTAGGTCTAGTCGAGTTTATAGAAAATAAAAACATAGTAACCATTTTGAATAACAGTGTACAAATTGGGCTTCCACTTTCCGTTTTGACTTCTGTTTTGGATACTCTTACACCTTTTGTTGAGCAATATTATCAATAATAGTGTAAAAAGGTGCATGAAATGATTCAATTGCACGAGGCTTCATTTTCAATATTTTTTTAAATCCAACTTGTTAGAGGCACCCTCCTCTCCTGCGAATGGATAAATTAAAAAGCAAATTCTTTTTTATAAAGCAATAATAGCATGATCACCAAATGGCTTCATTTTCCTGACTTTCCCAAGGGGGGGACACATCCCCTTTGTGCACCCCTCCTACGTCTCGCAAGCACGACGCGATATCCACTTCACGGATAATGTCAGCATTACTTCACCCCTCCCCTCCCATTTGACTGGTCTAGCTCCACCCCTGCTGAGTATCCACACTTTCAAATAAAAATTCCTTTAAAAAAGGAATGGGGCGCCCAAATTATGTGAGCTTGGACGTGATATGGTGAATTCCATGGCATGGTGTTTAGATTTGGTCCCGGGATTTGGTATCATAATGATTTTTTCTAGGGAAGAGTAGAAGATGATCAAATGCAAGACAAATGTGTTTGATTGGGGAAGGTGTATCACAGGACCGTTTTGGATGAAATAAATTGAATTGGAATGAAGCTGTCGTGTCAATTTGCGATTATGTGGGGTGGGGGAGTTCAATTTTGGGGCATATTGTAGTGATGATATTGCTTTGGATATTGAATATTGTTGAATTTCGTTACGCAGGGGGGTATATGATGGATAGTATAGAAGAGGATCTACCCCTATGTTGACCAAAAGAAAAGTTTTTATGAATGTATAACGTCTGTGATACATACACATCATAACGTCTGTGATACATATACATCATCTACTTGCTAATACACTGAAAATCTAATAGAGATGAAGGATAAAAGACAATTACAGAACATTCATTCTTCAAAAGTAGCTATATGGGTATACAATGTTTACAAGATAAGAACGTTAATGTTTTGTACATGAACGTAACATCTTTGATACATAGTTGTTAACACACTGAAAATCTGACTAGAGATTTACAATTTGATGATATCCAAAAGAATACTTACTAACTTAGCATTGAAGAATTAAAATAATTACAGAACTTTCATTTGTTAACATACACGTAGCAATGATTAACAATGTTGAAAATACAAACGTAACGTTTTGTTCATAAACATAACATCCTCGACACATCTAGGATCCGCATAATTTGTTGATTAATGTCATAAACAGTCACAAAAGATTTATGGTCTGATCATTTTATCATTTTAAGGGGGACCCGATATTGCATTTGGAAGAACCAGGCTTTTCAATTACTATCAAAACTGCTGGGTACCAAACTTTTGATACAGCTTGTATAGTAATTTGTTCTAATTTCCATGCAAAAGGAGCCAGTTGTTTCATCCTTAAAACAAATAGGCTACACCATAATTTCCAATTACCCCATGCAGATAGATAAGACCTTGGTAAGATAAGCGTGTTAATTGTTATGTCACTATCACTATCTTGATCTTGATAAGATGCCTGACCTTGAAACTTTGGGTACAAAAACTCATACTCTGCAAGTTAGGTCAAATTTTGCACTATGATTGTTTATTTGAGCTTATTGGACTATGCCATTCAGATTAGGCTATTGTAATCCATAGTGTTGGTCACCGTCTATCGGGTTCTAAGAGGCGGTAAACTGGTTACAAAGGTCAAAGTGGTTACAAAGGTCAAAGGTCTCGATTTATTTGGTGTTTTTACAAATCCATTAATTTTGTCTTTTAAACAAAGAATATACGCACACCATTTTATCCTGTGCATAACAGAAAACAATAATAAAATAAAATCCAAGCATATTGTGGATTTATTTCTGAGCAAGGGCATAATTTTAGCAAAATAGCACAACAATTGCGGAGTAAATCTAGTAAGACTGAAATTAGAAGCTACTCACAAGTACATGCCTATATTGTGGGACGCCTCCGTAGAGGGCGCCCCAAAAAGTTCTGCGGCCCCTGAGTAGAATATTGAATGGTGCCGTTAATTTCTATTGAGCACTGTTTTTCTATCCTGACTTTTTTCCGTGACAAAATAATTTGAAGCAATTTAGAACTAGTAAAACATTATTCTAAGTTTGCTTGGAGCTATTTTGGCTTGAAATATTTTGCAATTATACCCCCTTATTAAACTGTTAGTTATAATTACAGAGAAAGCATTTAGGGGGTCCGTTCAGTGGCACTAAAAGCATTAAAATTTAGCGGTGGGCAATTATTTGTTCCGATTTTACTGGGAATTTTTTTGCGTGAGAAAAATATCAATTTTTAACTATTTTAGCCTCCAAATGAAGGTGTGTTTTGCTATTCGCGAAGCCCACAAAATGTTGCAATTTTATCCTATTTGGGCTAACACTGTGTTTTCATGCTAAAAAGGAAGGTGCACAGGGCAATTAAAAAAGAACCGTATCCTAGCACCATAACTAAACAATACCAAACAAATACATAATTCGTATGTAAAAAATCCTATTTTCAAAGAGTCCTATTGGGCTATTCCAGAAAACAGATGCACACCCCTTATAGAGGAGTTCGGATTTCTGGACTTTTTTCTGGACAGAATCGGAAATCCTCAATTTGAGAGCTTATTTTGGACAATTCTGTGATTTTTCACTCATTTAATTGCATTTCCAAGTTGTTGTTTTTCCAAGTAACATTGACAACTGGAATTCCAGTCGTTTTCAGAAAGCAGACTTGGAAATCCATACATTTCTTTTTATTGAAAAGCTACTCCTCTATAAGGGATGTGCAATTATTTTCTGGAATAGCCCGTTATAGAGTCCTTATTTTATTTCCCTAAGTATATATTCTATTTTATAATTGAATTTAATTAATTTAAGGGGGTACTACACCCCTGCCCAATTTTGGGCCTAATTTTGCATTTTTCTCAAAACTTAGAGCGCATTGGTGACAAGTAAGATATGTATATTATAGGGGCAAGGACTACAACTATTGCACTGGAAATTTTTATTTCAGTACAGACAACAGTTGTGGAGTTACAGCCATAAATGAGGGAAAACCAATATTTGATCAATAAATCAATAACTACTTGCCTTGAGTTGCTGAATTTTCAGTGCAGTAGTTGTAGTCCTTGCCCCTATAATATACATATCTTACTTGTCACCAATGCGCTATAATTTTTGAGAAAAATGCAAAAAAACAAAATTGGCCAGGTGTAGTACCCCTTAACAATGTTTTCTCTCAGATATATCAACAGATGGCATTCGGGCGTCGACACACCAAGTTAGTTAGTGCTTTACATTAATAACTGATATTCAAATCAAATACGATTTTATGACAGAAATCAATAAGCTTTTATGACAGTTTGGAAGTCATTAAACGCGAACAATTATTTTTAATAGAAGGTATGTAGTTGAATACACTTCTCAAATTAACTTAATCGAGGATTTCATGATCCTAGCATCCTCTTTTTATGACATTTTTCAGTAGATATCTACGAAAAAAGCTACGAACAGCCACTGAACACCCCCATGATATACCATTGCCTACCAACAGTAACCGAAATGGTAAATTGGGCTTCATTCCTTCTCTTTAAAAACAATATTCCGCTTGAGAAGAAATTTTTACCCACACGGTTACATTTCAGCACATCACATCAAAGCTCCATTTGGGCGCCCCAGTCCTTTTTTAAAGGAATTTTTATTTCAATTGGAAAGGATTCGTCCATGACTTCAGCCGACAAGATTAAAAAACAATGAAAATCAATCCTTTCGTTTGAATATTAAATTGGAAAAGATTTGTCCATAACTAAAAGATTTATATAGAATCACTTCTTTCAATTTATTACAAAGATTGAAAATTCAAATCATTTGATTTAATATTTAGTCAAAAAGTTTGTCTCTTACTGCAATCGGCAAAAGATTGAAAAATCAATCTTTTTGATATAGGCCTAATACTCAATAGGAATATAAGAGAGTAGACCTTACATTTTAACATAATCGGACCATTGCGTCACTTGCTGTAATAGATTTCTGTATTTTCTTTCAAACCGACATTTTTGGGACACCCTATACTTGGCTTATAAGATAGGTTGACTAGTTGAGGATTCATTTTAAACGCCGTTGGACCAGATGGTATTTGATTACCGTAATCATGGCAAGTTAGAAACATCTATCAGATTTGTTTAACGAAGTCATAAATCCATTAAGTAAGAGTTCAAATTCAGGCTATTGTACGTAAGAATTCCTACAAACAATTTGCAAGATTGAAAAATGAAAACTTCGAGTTGATCGCTTCCAGCAAAAAAAATAGTCCGCGGATCCGGAGTCTCAACTGAAGCCATTTTGGGCCCCTAACAGCAGTAAATTTTGAGTTTCCCGTCACATAATTTCTGAAAACAAGTGAGGTAACTTTTTCATTATTCATTTATTTTCTGCCTTTCATTATATGACCAACACGCATGTAAAATCTCACTTGAAAATGGATAGTAGCCCAAATGAGGTTCAAAAGTATATTAAAAAGAGTTAGCAAGGTTGACAGCAAAATGTATGTTTTGATTTTGATTTTTCCACAAAAAATAAATGGATATTCATCATTTTTTTGCTAATATAACCAGTTTTTATCGGTATTTTTTGGAAATCACAATAATGAATTCAAGTGAGGGTCAGAAAATGAAGTCAGGGCGGGTGACGGAAACTCAAAATCAACTTTCCTTGGCATGTGCATAATTTTTACACTAAAAAAATTGGCAATTTATCGTGATTTTTGCGCGTGGCGCGGAAAGCTCTTAAATTAGGATGCATGTGTATATAGGTATTTTTTTCCGAAACGTAGATATGGATTTCTTGTGAAAACTATCTATCTTGTGAAAATAATCTTTCACTTGGTGGACCATTTTCACACTATCAATGTGTGCAATTTTAGTTGAAAAAAGCAAAAGGTTGGACTTTTATGGAAATGAAGTCCCAGTTGAACCATTTTGTGACACTAGGTTAAAAAGAAAAAAGAAGATGCACATCGCAATTTTGTCAATATTGTCCCGGTCTTTCGAGCCCCTTCCCGAGCCATGATTCCAACCCCGTCCCATTTTTTTTTTTGGGAGGTGGTCAAGTTTCAATTCCACCCGCGTAGCATGACGTAAAGCATGAGAGTTTATTTTAAACTTGATATGTGCGAAAAGTGGTTCAACTCGGGCGATTAGCTATAGGCTACTATTAAGTAAAATCGGGCATATCGTTTGAATCTGAACTAGGAAAGAATACAAGTTAAGGGATGAAATCAAAACTCGACCGGCAGTTCCGTCCGGTTGCCATTGTTTAGAACAATAGCAAGCGGATGGAACCGCCGGTCAAGTTTTGATTTCATCCCTAAGTGTTTCTATAAGCAAATTACTCATTCTACTGCATATCACATTTACACCATAACCCCGTTTATTTTATTTATTTTTCAGAAAAGCAAAAACGGAATTTGCATGAAAGTCCATTTTACGCGATGCAAGCTTGATATGCGCGAAATTGTCAGAAGTGGTCCAATTCGTTTTCTGGACGATTTAGTTAATTGACCATAGCGTTTGAGCCCGACCTATAAAACACAAACCAATTAATGTTTTTAGCCAAGATTTTACCGATTCCACTGCATATAACATTGTTGCCATGCTCTCTCATTTTTTTCTATAAAACAAAATTACACTGATATTGTACATTTTTTACAGTCACGAGTGACATATGTGGTGCGATCAAGCAAAATCAGTCGGAACTCGCAAATAT
Source organism: Amphiura filiformis (assembly GCF_039555335.1). Taxonomy (NCBI): domain Eukaryota; kingdom Metazoa; phylum Echinodermata; class Ophiuroidea; order Amphilepidida; family Amphiuridae; genus Amphiura; species Amphiura filiformis. Next base: position 147,894 of record NW_027305519.1, on the reverse strand, counting down.
TAATTTTGAAATAAAAGGAAACATTTCCTTTTGTTTCCTCTTGTTTTGGAAACTCTATAATTGCTCATATCTTTGGAACTGGTTGTTCAATTTCAGTGGGGTTTTCTGCAATATCCAACTTAGTAAATGCTTTTTACTATGAGAAACTGATAATTTAATTTTTCCGAGTTCCGACTGATTTAGCTTGATCGCATCACATATGTGTGTACAGGCAATAACCTGAATGTCAACCAATTTTATGGTCTATTTGGTGTAAGTTTAAATGTTCAATAGTTTAATGGATTTATAACTTTGTTTAAACAAACCATATATGAATCAATTAAATTAATCAAATGGACCATCTGGTCTGACGATGTTTAACACGCTACATTTATCTTCTGCGAATTCGTTGTAGTCAACTATTTTTCTCCCAGAATTTCATTTTGTTCTTTTGCTACTTTTTTTCTTCATTCGTTTTTATTCCCTCTTTCTATCATTCGCCTTTTCGGTCTTTGTGTGTTCTGAAAAAACACCATGCCTGTGAAAAAAGTTAAGATTATCTACCCTTCATATCCCTACCAGTTCCACTTAAATTAGGGTGGGGCAGGGAACACTCAGAAGGTAAGAGGGATGTTAATGTCCGGAGACAGCTGAACATTCCTTTTTTTCCTGTGTGGATTTAAAAACATGGGCAGCAAGATACGACCCTCTGCTATAGTGGCGTAGATTTCTTTTTGACATTTGGGGGGGTGCGGTTTAAAATTTGTTCTTGAGGTAGGCCTATAGTGAATCCGGCACCTTTTGTGAAAAACAAAACAAAACAAAACTCATGGTACCACTGTGGTACGGTGAAATATGGTACAAAAGTGGAATAAATTCATGCGAAGTGTGCAAAAATTGGCATTTTTTAGCTTAAAATCGCCAAATTTTGTCCAGAAACCCACATACACACAGGCATCAACATTCGGGGGATGATTGTATGGTCCACCCCCCCCCCATCCCACAGGATCTACCCCTATGCCCATTGCAGCAAATCTATCAGGACTGGTCTGACGATGTTTGACACGCTACATTTATCTTCTGCGAATTCGTTGTAGCCAACTATCTTTCTCTCAGAATTTCATTTTGTTCTTTTGCTACTTTTTTTCTTCATTCGTTTTTATTCCCTCTATCTATCGCTCGCTTTTTTGGTCTTTGTGTGTTCTGAAAAAACACCACGCCTGTGAAAAAAAGTGAAGATTATCTACCCTTCATATCCCTACCAGTTCCACTTAAATTAGGGTGGGCGGGGAACACTCAGAAGGTAAGATGGATGTTAATGTCCGGAGATAGCTGAACATTCTTTTTTTTCCTGTGTGGATTTAAAAACACGGGCCAGGAGGTAAATAACATGTTAACTGGGTGGGCAAATGCCCACCCAGTAAATTATTTTGCCCACCCAGTAAATTCAACTTGCCCATTGCCCAAAAGTGCCCACCCAGTAAATTATTTTGCCCACAAAAAATTGGGCACCATCATAAAATTAGTACCAAGGCAACGTGCATCTCTTGAAATCAACTTATTGAATAATGAATTTTCTTAACATCTCTCAATTCATTCATTTACCATGTTTACAACTTAGAATAATTATCACAAAGTACAAAATGGTATAGGAAGCCAAAAATGAATATTATTTTGAACAATTTCCATACAAAACCTGACAGAATTCTTATGAGCCCATAAATTGGGATATTCTTTGGATATGCATGTTTTAATATACGGTACTTGAAACATTTATATCGAAACTTAATCCAGATATACATTACATTTCAAATCTTTGAGCATGCACAAATAGGTAATTTATAGTATCATGAAAATGATTTCATGCAATCAATTAGGTCTATAGTATTTATAAGAATTGACAAAATAAACATTTTAATTATGTTTGCGAAATAGGTCAATATAATTGCCAAATTCTTTTATTATGTAATTGTTTTGTTCATTACTTTTTACACCTTTCGACTGTGACTCCACATTAGTCTGTATTAATTTGTGCAACATTCGGCCTATGTTTTAAGAATTAACAAAATAAACATTTTAATAATTATATAGTTGGGAAATAGGTCAATATAATTGAGGGTTGTCCATTATTGCCAAATTCTAGTAAATTAATTTTCCGGCTAGGGTGATACCGGGAATACCAAACCGCAGAGATGCCAGTTTGGGCCACTCAAAAGCCTGAAACTTTGTGAAAAAATGCCTGTAATAATGTGTAAATTTGGATAAAAAGTTCAATAAAATGGGCTGAAGATAATTAAAAGTGCGGACATTTTGACTTAAATAAAAGAAGGAATTCAAGCATGAGAAGGAAAAGTTGCATCTCTGATACCGGAAATTACTGGGAAGTACTTAGTTAGTAAATATCTGGTCAAATGCTGGTTTGGCAATCATTTTTTGTATAAATTTTAGAAATATAGTTTTGTTCATGTTTTTGTTTTTAACACATTTTCATAATTTCTAATCAAATAATTTCAATACATTTAAGAAAATACCACTCCAAAACAGGTAGGCCTATAATTAAATTTATATTTCTTTAATCTGTGAGTGATTTGTGTCTGTGTCAAGAATTAAAAGTCAAAACATTATTTCACTGTAATACCAAATAAAACCATTACTCTTTCCATCTAAATTTATTGCTTTTTCTCTACCTAGGAGTAATGGTGAGTGATAATTAGAGTAAGATTTTTAAATGTTTAAAGTGAAACTAATACGATATAATTTTTCTTGAAAGTTGCAACATGAATATGCTAATATCTATTACAAGATGCATTTAGGGGAGGGTAAAGTCCACTTTTTACATCAAAGCCAACTTCCACGCAAAACCAGGTCTACATTTCCGAAAATCCAAACGCCCGGTTGCCATTAATTATCGCTGCCCACCCAGTAAATTATTTTCCCCAATTTGAGGGCAAAAATAAATAAAATTGCCCATCCAGTAAATTATCCTTATTTACCTCCCTGACACGGGCAGCAAGATACGACCCTCTGCTAGTGGCGTAGATTTCTTTTTGACATTGGGGGGCGGTTGGAAATTTTTCTTGAGGTAGGTCCGATAGTGAATCCGGCACTTTTTTGTGAAAAAAAAATATAACTCATGGTACCAATGTGCACGATGCGTGCAAAACATTTTTTGCCATATTAATACGGTGAAATATGGTACAAAAATGGAATAAATTCATGCGAAGTGTGCAAAAATTGGCACTTTTGAGCTTAAAATCGCCAAATATGAGGTTAATTTGTCCAGAAAACCACATACACACAGGCATCAACATTGGGGGGATGTTTGTATGGTCCCCCCCAAGGATCTACGCCTATGCCCACTGCAGCAAATTCCACAATTATGAAATAAATATCTATCAGGACTGTGTGTTGTAAGAAACATTTACTAATGTTTTATTGCAATTGTACATACACCTAACTGTTCACCTTCAATATAATATACACATAATTAATGACTTAGGCCTGCCTAAAAATTGTTTGATTGGCGTAACAGAAAAAAAATATTAGGGTAGGTAGGTATAGGGATTTTTTTTTTTTTTTTACTTTTAAAGCTGCAAATTGCATTTGATAAAGGGCTTGGAACATTTTTTCTTCCTTTTTTAAAATTAAATTTCGTTATTTATTTATTTATTTATTTTGCAAAACAATTAAACAAACCCTCAAAAACAAAACAAACCCAGGTCAGGCCTAATTTTAGGGTAGGGTTACGTCAATCAAACAATATTTTTTAGGCCTTAACACTTGATTATTAATGTGATGATATTTACAATATAAGCAACAACATTATTTTGGGCTATTCCAGTTGAAATCCACAGCCCCTATGGAAGACATGACCTTAATCTTCCACTCAGGGAGTGTAGACTTCAAACAAAGTCACCCATTCAGGTAACCCCCATTAAGGTCATGTCGTCCATAGGGGAGTATGTATTTCAACTGGAATAGTCAAATCGACCTGTGAAGCACAGTCTTGATCAGAGTCGATTTGGGCTCCGTCCTCACTGAACAAATCAACTGGGATGGAGACTAGAAGCACCTGAAGCACATATTCGTTCAAATGAGTAACCCAATGTTGTATAATATAAGTTAATTTTATTTTGTAGCTAATCTTTGGAATAACTCAGTTGACATTAATACACGTTCCAACTTTGAATAGAGAATTTTTGCCAGGCTTATTGATAATAATCGTATGGTATTGCATATAGTATGGATTCCCCATCTCTCTGCCCCTACTCTCCTTCTCTCCCCCTCTCTCTCCTCTCTTTTTTCTTCTTTCTCCCTCCTTTTCCTCTTTTTTCCTTGCACTAGGGGCGGGGGCCCAAATAGGCAACTTTTGCCAGGGGGGCAATTGCCCCCCGGCAGCTACGCCACTGATTGAATCCAATGCGACCATGGCGACCTGAAGAAGTAGAGTTACAAGCATTTGATGAGAAGGTCGAGTTTTAAAAGTGACAAACTGACCTATTCAAAAATCCACGGACTAGACTTCTGGTTTGAGAGTAGTGGATGGCTAATTTAAATCGAAAACAGAAGCAACAAAAGAAAACTGAAAATAAAATAAAAGTTGTGAAAAGTACAGAGAACAAAAAACTGAAAAAAAAAAATCCCTTACTGCTTTAAAGAAACCCTGACTAAAGAAACTGTGTTGTCTCTTTATTGCGCTTGCTGGAATCCTTTTACCTAGTATTATAGGCCAGTTTGTCCCTTTTAAAATGGGACCTTCGTCTAATCAAATGCTTGTAACTTTACTTTTTTTGAGGTCACATTGGATTCAATGAGGTGTCATAATGTGCAAGATTAGATAGTGTATCTATTAAAAAATAATGTACCCAAATATGATTTATAGAAATTTTTTTCCAAGTGTAAGGATATTTTTTGGGCGCAGTATATTTCTTAAGTTATACTCTGTAATAGGGCCCCATAGAATAGCAGTGCTTTGTCACTCAAGGAGCTACCCTGTATTCGCTACTTGCACGGTTCCGCCATTATGCACTATGTGCGGGGGAGAGCCTCGAACTGGCAGCATACATGAATGGGAATTGAACTAGTCATAACGTTCTGTGTAAGGTTACATAATTCTTCCTTTCATGTATGCTGCCAGTTCGAGGCTCTCCCCGCACATAGTGCATAATGGCGGAACCGTGCAAGTAGCGAATAACGCAAGCGCAAATAAATAAATAAATAAGGTAATCTTTGTATCGCGCCTTGGTGCCATTAATTTGGTGAATTTGAATTTATCATCATAATACTAATAATCATGGCGTGTCCGTCCGTCCCTCTGTCCGCGCACTTTCGCGTGTGCGTGGCTCGCTAACGCGTGCTCGCGGTGCGTATCGCGTGCGCGCTATCGCGTAGTGCGCGGAGTATACCGACGGGCGCAGTGCGAGCATCGGAAAGCATTACAGTGTGGTTAATCGTGCAGGTGCATCTCATCGGATTCCAAAACGGCACACGTGCAGAGGCCTATTAGTATAGTTTAAAAGGTCAGGGCAAGTAGGCCTATATGGGTAACGGGTGTTGGGTAATTAGAGATAGTCACAAGAACCACCCAACCCGAGAACCGCGAAATCTAGTTATTATTATTATTCATATTATAAATATTATAAGAGGTAACTTAACCAAACCAGAGTGTTACAATAATTATTGTACAACAAAACAAACAAAATCCAGTCTGTGCACAACCCACTTCAATTCACCATTTTTTTAACTTGGGTTGTGCGCCAAATGGAATTTTGTTTACACTGTCTACTTTAAGATCAGGTATTAAAGAGCAGTAAATCCTCAAAAATCCGAAAAGCCCACATTTATGTCACAACACAAAAATTTTCTTAAAACATTTATTCAAAACATTTAAATGACATTTATATGTCAGGCTATATAAATCTACCAAAAAACGTTTCAAAACGTAAAAAAAAAAAAAAAATAAAAAAATCTTTCCTGTGTGGCTTTTCACCCTTTTTTAAACTTGGTCCCATTTAGTAAAGTAGTATTAACATGAAGAATGAGTCCTAATTTTTACATGCAACAATGTACTCTTATAGGTTTAAGACTGTTCGAAAGCGGTGCAATAGGACGTAGGCTACCGTATGTATTATCAAAAACATTTCAAGGTTTATGTTTTATTATATTGCGTGATCATAAAGAGTAGTAGAGTATTATATATACTTAGCAAATTGACTGTGTGTCAACCTGCTACATATAGGCCCTACATCTGTACATAAGGCGCAGAATCGCACATGCCGATGAAGAATTTAACAAAGTGAGTATTTGCTACAAAATACATTATAACGTCTATACGGAAAAAAACTTCAATTACGCACGAACATTAATTCATTTGCTCTACAAAATAAACATTGACAACTAAGAAAACCAACAAGTAGCCTATAGATGACTTCGTATGGGTCTTTAAAAACTTTCATAAATGGGACCAAGTTTAAAAAAGGGTGAAAAGCCACACAGGAAAGATTTTTTAAACTTTGGCCACTTTTTACGTTTTGAAACGTTTTTTGGTAGATATTAATTCTGTTTTTGAGGTAAAAATATTGCGCGCTAAGTGGTTCTTTGTAGCCATGCGAGGTGAACTAGTTGGATATCCATATTTCGCGGTTAATGGTGCTTTGTAGCCCTGCAAGGGCAAACTAGTTGGATATCCATATTTCGGGGTGAGTGGTTTTTGAAGCTCCGAGGGCAAACTAGTTGGATATCCATATTTCGCGGTTAGCGGTTCTTCGTAGCCCTGCGGGGCAAACTAGTTGGATATCCATATTTCGCGGTTAGCGGTTCTTTGTAACCCTGCGGGGCAAAACTAGTTGGATATCCATATTTCGCGGTTTGTGGTTCTAGTGGTTTTAACGACCCGTAACCACCCCAGTCAGCTGCATACCGCATCCAGCTATTTTAATTATCAAAATACTAGTTTTTTAATGCTATGGGGTAACAGCATTATTAAAAAAATTAATAGCTGAACCCAATAGTTCAGCCAAGGACTGGAAACGACATATTGATGACTTTATATAGAGTGTATTCAATAAACCCAAGGCGGAACGAGAGTTGCTAAGTAACCGCTATCCGAACCATAAACACACATGCATGATCAGACAACGAGTATTCAATTTCCTCATAGCATCCCACGTTGTACACGTCAGTCGAATTTGGCGGTGTTGGTTTGTTAGCCCTCCAAGTTATAACATCGTTCACTTTGTGTTGAACATTGTATGTGGGCCTCGCTGTAATAACATAAAGATCAGTATTCGCTACTTGCACGGTTCCGCCATTATGCACTATGTGCGGGAGAGCCTCGAACTGGCAGCATACATGAATGGGAATTGAACTAGTCATAACGTTCTGTGTAAGGTTACATAATTCTTCCTTTCATGTATGCTGCCAGTTCGAGGCTCTCCCGCACATAGTGCATAATGGCGGAACCGTGCAAGTAGCGAATGATCAGTGTGGTATCACAGAGCAGACCCTTGAGAGGGTCTGCTCATTTGGCTCATTTGCATGGCAGTCGGACTCACCATTGTATTTGATCATTTGTGTATGGAGAGCAATGGCGACCCGTCATTGTATTTGTTCATGTGTGTATGGAGAGCCACTCTTGGAGCCCATGGGACTTAGGCTAGGTCCTCAGGTAGAGTCAGACGCTGTATGTACTAGAAACGCCCATTCTTGATTCTGCGTTCATTCAATGTTAGCATTAAATTTGTATTGCCCGGCGGCCCCGCGTAATGGAAAAACCTGAAGTTGTTACATAAAAAGAAATGAAAATTAAAAAAAGCAAGGTTCCACCTGAGTACATATTAAATTGGTGTAGAAATTGTTTTCAAATATATATATGAATTTAGACAAACATACGGGATATAATGAACCTTTGACATGACGCCATGATGACATGATTTTATTAGTCGTTTTGTATATCATAATACCAGTATTTGTAATTTTATATTATATAGAACTAATATTTTGCATCATAAATGCGCAGTTCATATGCACAGACGATTACTAATCTTCAAGACTTCAAAATAACATGTTACTAAGCAGGTAATAGGTGCTGGCCTTGTCCTATTGTACTTGTTCATTTGTGTATGGAGAGCTCACTGACCTGTTAATAGAGGTCAATGGGATAGCTTCTTTATGGGGCACTTCTCCATCGGTTTCAGGGCGCAGTTCATTGAACTCAGCGGGATTCTATTGCAAGTGCTTTTATATTATTACAAAACGGATCGTGGTTATTGCCTTGACAAATCTAATACATAATTCATACCAGGGATTAACGCGGCTCTGTACTCTAGCCATTGTTTCTTTCTCAAAATTGAGTTTTTATGATATGTTTGTACCTTGTTATGTTTTTTATAAATACAAGGAATGAAAATCCAGATTTGTAAACTCCAACTGCAATATTTTAAGGATTTTATTTCACTATTCCACTCGTGTTTGAAATTGAAAAGGAAAGAAAATCTTTGTTGTACCAGCAAGGTACACGCGCGCAACAACTCATCGCGTTGCGTATCGCGCAATTTGTTAACGCACAAATACGCGACGCTTATCTGCATGCGCGGCGCATCTTATGGAAACACCACGGAAGCACTGATTTCACAAAAACCTAGTGGTCAAATGGCTCCGTTTTAGCTGATAAAATGTGGGTTTTTCAAGTTCTTTCCCCGATTTAAATATCAAGTTATGAATGGATTTCGCTCAAACTTCTCAAAGGGCTGTGGATTTACCCGATGTTCACGTAATATAAGTTACAAAAACGAAAACTGTCGCATTCTCCTGTGAGATTCGATGAAAGTGCAAAATGTGACCACTTTAAACTTCAACGGCCATTATTTCAATGTTCATTTTCTCGGTAAAATGACGTTTTAGGTACACGATAACTCAATAAATACAGCATCTATAGGTAAGCAAATATGATCATCGTAAAAAGCATGATCGACTCAAGAAACGGTTTTCTCATTTTTGTATATTTTGGTCTATTTCCGATTTTGGGCATCATTTTGTGCAAATAGGCGTTTTTGAATTTTAAAAAGTTCATTTTGATGCCTTATATGGTCAATATCTCAAAAAATAAGGCCAATATCAAAAAAATAAAAAAACGTTTTTGGAATGGAGCCTCGAGATTGAGCTAAAAACAAAATAAAATATTTTGGAAAGAGTGTTTTTTTTTTATGATGTATCTAATAAATATTGCCAAAAACTCACTTTTTTGTGATTTTCTTTAAAATTGTTGTTTTTACCCCAAATCTGTATTTATATTAAGATTTATTGATGTCTTGCCTTCATAAAAATGTATACTTTTATATGTTTTGCGCGAATAATTACAAAGTTATTGCACTTTTACTACATGCATGTCTGAGAGTACACAGCCACCTTAATAAATCCAGGGGTGCGGACATTTCATTGGTCGCAAACCACCGGGATTCGATACAAGTTTGCGTTGTAAATGAATGCGTGAATAAGAGTGTCATCCCCTTGGCGCGATATTTGATTTCTGAAAATACTCAAGTTGCCGTTCAAAATGCCTAAAAATCATCAAGATATTGCAATACTGTCTAAAGTGATGTAAAATTGTGGCAAATTTGTATGATTTATCGCACATAATTTCTGCGTAGCGTGGAGAATCATTTACATAGGATTTTGGAGAAAAAATGTTATAATTTTAGGGAAATATAGAATGGCGGAAGAAACAAATAAAACATTTTCCTGGAATGTGTAGACCATACTCTTTCTGTTCCTATTGATTTGGATACTGAAATAATTCTTAAAATGAAGCTGTTGGGTGATTTATGTTGGCGTTTCTAGAGTGTGTCATTATTGGCAAACATCTAGGGATATTGTTGAGAGGGCACTCGATTCACGAGATTTCTTTTGCAAGAACGCCAAAATAGCACGAATTTTGTTGGTTTGCGACTGAAAAGTGTCCGCACTATAGATTTCTGCCATGCAAATTAGCTAGTGTCAGTGGGTAAGAAAGTGGCATCTTTTGAATCGTTAAGACAAGCCACATAATCTTATGTAAAACTCTGCTGGGTGTTTCGATCATGTATTATGCGTGTTTGGTCAAGTGAGGGTAATTTGTAAAGCATCAACTTGTGAACAAGTCATAGAGGGTTTGATCATGCTGATGATGTTGCAATTTTGGACGACTTCTGAGTGTTTAAAGCCCAAAATGAATGAATAAAATCGTGTATGAGATATTTGCGGGGATATTTGGGTGCATTGGGCACTTATGGGTTGGGTATAATAGATTTCTATGTATACAATTAAGTCTGATATATTTTCGATGGAATATATATTTTCACTTGAAAAGTTAGTAGTTTTCTGAATTGCAATTTCTGAATATTATATAAAAGGTGAGAATAAGACTATAAATGTAAGAGTATGGGATAATTTTGATTGTTAATAAATGCGAAACGCAAGGTGTAGACATCAGCAATATCAGGGATTGCCGCGATTCTTGCAGTAGCTTTTATGAATAGAATACAATAGTGGATACAATAGCGGATACAATAACGGAACAATAGAGCTCTCTTACGGGCAAATAAACCTCGTCGCGTTTTGCTAAATTTCACTTCTTCTTTTTCATGAACTAACCGTTATTTTTTTTAAACTTGTGGCAAAACTTCGACCGAAGTTTTTAATATCATGAATATGTTTTTAAAACTTTATGTAACTTTATGTAAATTATTTTGGGCAAACATTTTTGTAAAATATTTTGTCAATACGTAAACATTCTATTTGAATGTTTTGCATCACCTTTTTAAAAATGTTTTATGAATGTAAAAACATTTTAATACCCTATTATGTGACGAGTCATGTCAAAAGGCAGGATCGTAAATGTAGAAATAGCCAATCAATTTGCCTGGGGTGATTTTCTTCACAATTTGGGTTTGTTGCAAATTTGTGATTTTATTGATGTTTAGAATATTGTCTGATAGTTTCAGACCGGAATATAACTGGCATCTGGTATTTTTTGAGACATTTTTCAAGGTAATTCCAACTCTCAACATTGTCAATAATATTTTCAAAGGCCGGTATCGCAATTTCCAATTTTATAATACCATAACTTACAAACTCATATCTTCGCATAGGAATGTCAGATTTCATTTGGGAAAACGGTGTTGTGGAGCAAAATATCTCTTTAATTAAGATATTTAAAACACTCAAAATTGATAACCTGCCCAAAAGTGTCTCCTTTTGACATGACACATCACATATAACCCAACATTAAAACAAAACAATGTGTGTTTCCTGGGACTGACGAATGGCCTATAACTATATTTCATAATCCCATATTATTATCTGACACCAACTTTTAACCGCCAACCTCTATTTCTTGAATTGTAGCTAAGAATACACCCAAATGAATTAGGAATACACCCAAATGTATTAGGAATACACCCAAATGTATTAGGAATACACCTAAATGTATTAAGAATACACCAAAATGTATTAAGAATACACCCAGATGTATTAGGAATACACCCAAATGTATTAGGAATACACCCAAATGTACTAGGAATACACCCAGATGTATTAGGAATACACCAAAATGTATTAGGAATACACCCAAATGTATCAGGAATACACCCAGATGTATTAGGAATACACCCAAATGTATTAGGAATACACCAAATGTATTAGGAATACACACAAATGTATAGGAATACACCCAGATGAATTAGGAATACACCCAAATGTATAAGGAATATACAAAGATGTTTTAGAAATACACCCAAATTAATTGTAATACACCAAAATGTATTAAGAATACACCCAGATGTATTAGGAATACATCTAAGAGTATTAGGAATACACCCAAATGGATAAGGAATACACCCAGATGTAGGTACTGCATTTGTTACTCTGGAGAGCAGACCATCATCGGTTCATGTTCATCTTAATCAATCCCAGCTATTATTATCTGACACCAACTTTTAACACAGCTTTTATAGCTGCCAAAGTGGCTTTTTCTATCTCTTGAATTGTAGCAGGTCTTCCAAGAATCTGATGGTATTAGGAATACACCCTAAAGTATTAGGAATGCACCCAAAAAAATTAGGAATCCACCCAGATGTAGGTACTGCATTTGTTACTGGGGAAAGCAAGACCATCATCGGTTCATGTTCATTTAAAATCAATCCCAGCTATTATTATCTGACACCAACTTTTAACACAGCTTTTCTAACCGCCAATCTGGCTTCTTCTATCTCTTGAATTGTAGCAGGTCTGCCAAGAATCTGATGATGGAGTTTGAGAAAGAATGGAATATACGACAAAAACTCGATGAAATCTATGGAACCATCGTCATCAGCATCAATGGTTTTGTGGATGTGCTTGACGACCTCTGGGTCAGAACCAATGTCAACGCCTACTGAGAGTGCCACGATAAGCATGATTTCTTCGAGATTGAGTCGGCCGTCTCCGTTTTTGTCTGTGACGTGGAACATCTCCTGTTTGGGACAAAAAAGAAACAAAATGATTTGGAAAATTGTTGTTTGGCATTTGTTACGGTATTATCATAACATCTGCATGGGGCATTTTGATTGGTTACAATGAGGTCTATATTATATATTAAGCCAATCAGAGATATTGTAACAATGTCATGTAGGACTGAAAAAAGTCAGCTTCAGCAGTAAAATCACACGGCAAGGTATTTAAATTCCACGCATTGTCAAAATATTTTTGATAAAAAAATGGGGTCTACTTTTTTAGATTCTCAAGCGCTGTGGTGAAAAAAAAATAGTATTAAAAAAAATTAATCGGCAAACAATATTTCCATCCCGGCCCCTTGACAATATCTCACACCAAGCAATTCCGAAAAGTTGACAGCCAGGCGTTAATTTTCATTTACAAGAGTTAAAAAAAAATCTTTTACATTTAGAAGGTATGAAGTTCAAATTAACACTACACATGTTCATAACCAAATCAACTATTTAAACAACATTCACAGCAAAAACAAAACCTTTTCATAAATGCATGCAAAAGGTTAGCTAGATTGCCAGAAATTGTTAAAACTATCAAGACAATGCTTAGAATAAACTGTGTAACTACTACTTTTGGTAATTCTGGCTATTATTCAGCTACTGTACAACAACGCTCAGCTGTAACTATTTCCAACAACATCTGCTAGCATCTGCATGTGATACCCACATGATCAAAGGTGATGTGAATGCGCTCTACAGATACACTGCCTTTGATCGCGTTTGTATCACATGCTGACGCTACTGCCTACTAGGCCGAATGGACTACAGTGGAGTTCATGTATCATTACAGGCAGGGACATATATACCTGGACCACTGCGCTGGGGGGGGGGTGCAAATTTTCACAATTTTTCTGGGGCTAAAATTACTTTACCAAGACAAATTGGTGTGAAGCGCGCCTAAATTTGCAACTTCAACGCTAAATTGGGTTAAAATTTTAGCTACACAGCAAACTAAGCAAAGCATGCATGCATGTATCTGTCTCCACAATCTACATAGTACTGTAACAATTTACTTGTTAAAGAGGTGGGTTTAAAGTCTTCCACTTTTCTTGCTATTGCTTAAGTAAGCCACTAGTATTATACAGCAAAGCAGGCATCTATGTATCCGACTCTACAATCTAAATATTACTGTAACACGTCTACGTGTCAAGGAAGGGTTTTTTCTTGCTATTGCAAGAGTAAGCTACTAGTACTACATAGCAAAGCAGGTATGCATGTATCCGACTCCACTATCTACATACTACTATACCATTACTTTTAAAGTAAGCTACTAGTACTATACGGCAAAGCAGGCATGCATGTATCCGACTCTATAGACTATTCTGTTTTTACTTGTCAAGGAAGGGGTTTAAAGTTGTCAATTTTTCTGGCTATTTGCTAAAGTAAGCTACTACACACAGCAAAGCATGCATATCTGATTTCTACTATTTACATAATTGGTGTACCATTTTACTCCTCAGGCAGGGGAGAATTACTTTGTAATTCCTCCACCCAGTGTTGTATGATGGTGTTTTCCCATCCCTATTCCTCCTGTGAAATTAATAAATGTGCAATGAATGATGACTTAAAGGAGCATTTTGTGATCTTAGCATATTCTTTTTATGACATTTTTCAGTAGATATCAACCAAAAAAGCTGATTCCCAAAATTTCAGTTATATTTTGCATTTGCGAGTTATGCATGATTATGTGTATTACACTGCTCCATAGGCCAGTGTTGTAATTTGTGACCCGGCAGCACAACTGAGCCCTGAAGTCGCCAATCATCATTTTTGAGATATTCAACCAAAATATTCTGCTTGAAATTAGCTTTAAAATGATGTATATCATGTTGACATTTAAGTAGTGAAAAATCAATAAAACAGTCAATAAGTCCTTTGTTTCCTATTGTTTATTGTTAAGTTCAATGGAGCATATCTCAATAGTGGCACTGGCGACATCCGGGCTCAGTTGTGGAGGATGGTCACATTTGTTCTGGTGTACCAGAACGTAATTCAAATTTGACAATAAGTGGGGAAATGAGGCTGTGGATCACGCAATGCCCTTTTAAGTGCATTTGTGAGAACATTCAACCTAGGGTTAGCAGTTTGACAATAAACGACTTTCATACAAAAAAAGAAAAAAGAGATGATTTGTGAGAAAAAAACTTGTCCTGGTCACAGCATACAGGACACATTCCTGGTAGCTATAAACTGTCTTTTTGTGTTATATAGTTACCAAGCATCTCCAAAATACACCATGTCAAAGTGTTTAAGAAGCAAAACTTATAAACTGTTGATTGATCAACAAACTTGATGAATCTATAGAGGCCGTCAGCGTGACGTCATATGCCGCCATCTTGTGGGTACACGCTGCGATGGTCGTTCGATCTCCATGCACAATCATCGTGTTGATGCGTGGTAACAACTGCGTGGCAAGCTGCGACCTGCGCGTAGTATCAGACGCATGAACACGCGTATCATTTGTACCCACAAGATGGCGAAAGGCTGACGGCCTCTATTGCATTGCATGAATATTCAACAACTCTTCCTATACCTTTGTACAGACAGGAGCCAAATGTTGTTAATTGGTGATGAATCCACACTTTTCCTGAGCATATACGCGAACGCAAGTTAACACATACTTGTTACGCATGACCGTGCAAAATTCGTCATGCCTGAAATAATCATGTGAATTAGGCGATCTTTAGCTTGCTGTCGTCGTTGAACGGTATTCAATCATGTTTCACCGTTGCTCGGCTGCCCTCGCAAAGTAAACCACACAGACGATGCGGACACATCATTGTTAAATGGTAATGAACAACAGTGAAACGTGATTGAATCCCTAAATGAATCATATGAGCTATTCCAGCTGAAATCCATACACCCCCAATGGAAGACAGGCAATGTATGGATTTCAGCTGGAATAGCCCATTATAGTGTGATTGCTTGTGCATTCAGGGGTGTGTCTGTGTGCATATGGTGCATGTCTGTGCACTTGTGTACATGTGTAGAAGCTGTGTCAACTTGGTCCAAAATATGGTGACACTTCAATTTGTACATCATGCACCCAAATGTATTAGGAAGGAATACACCCAAATTTATTAGGAATACACCCAAATGTATGAGGAATACACCCAAATGTATTAGGAATACACCCAAATTTATTAGGAATATACCCAAATGTATTAGGAATACACCCAAATGTATTAGGAATACAGCAAAATGTATTAGGAATACACCAAAATGTATAAGGAATATGGCACACAAATGTATCTGGAATACACCCAAATGTATAAGGAAAACACCCAGATGTATTAGGAAAACACCCAAATGTATTAGGAATACGCCCAAATGTATTAGGAATACACCCAAATGTATTAGGAATACACCCAAATGTATTAGGAATGCACCCAAATATCAATGCACTTGCGGTTGTTTTTCCCCCATCACAACAACTGTTCTGTAAAAACATAAAATGGTGCATGATATTTGCCATTTGAACTACAACAAAATTATACATTAAATTAACAAATAAATGAAGATTCAAAATGTTTATACATTGGTGCAAATAATTATGTAGTGCATTTACATATGATGGAAAGACATAGTGGTGTGATGAAGCAAAATCAGTCTGAAGTCAGGCATATTCAATTTTCAGTTTTTTACATGATTATATAAAGCATTAGCAAAGCTACATTTTGCAGAAAACCCCACTGAAATTGAACACTTAGTTCCAAAGATATGACCAGTTGAAGTGTTTCCAAAACAACATGCAACAAAAGAAATTATTGTCTTTGTTTGGCTATAGCTGCAAATCAATATATCCGACTTCTAACTGATTTTGCTTGATCACATCATGTATAACACAGGCAAAATTCTATTTTACATTAAGACCTAAAAAAATTGTTTGATTGGCGTAACATAAAAATAAAATTAGGGTAGGTTGGTCATTTTTTTTTTACTTTTTAAGCTGTAAATTTTGTTTTAATAAAGGCTTTGGAACTTTTTTTTCCTTATTTTAATTTTTAATTTATCTATTTTTATTTACTTTTTAAAAATTTTACTATCTTTTTCAAAAAAAAAAAAAAAAAAAAGATCGGGTTACGCCAATCAAACATTTTTTAGGCCTAATTAGCATACCTTGTAAGCCTGAATATTAAAAGACAGTGCATCTAAATCAAGTCTTAATGGTTCAGCGGTACTCTGTGTCTCATGCCCTGTAAGCTTATCATTCAGTGCAGCAACTGTCACAAATTCTCGCTTGTCAATTGTCTTATCCTTATTCAGGTCAAACACCTGAAAAAAAAGCAACAAAACATGATTAGAAGGAAAGAAGTTTACCAAACGAAAGTGACACAATTAAACAAGACAACAAATAAACACAAATCCTGTCCCGGCACACAACCTAATTTGAAAAAAAGGAACGGAATGTGCTGGCATGGGATTCGAACCCACAACCTTTCAATTTCCAGACGGACACTCTATCCATTAGGCTACCAGCTGCCTCTGATAAACGGTGGTTAAAACTGGGTCTAATGTGAGCAGCCGAGGTATACAATATACATAAACAAATATTACACAAGTACACAAGTACAGGAGATCATATACACCCACATGTATTAGGAATACACCAAAATGTATTAGGAATGTACAATGTATTAAGAATACACACAAATGTATTAGGAATATAAACAAATGTATTAGGAACACACCCAAATGTATTAGGAATACACCCAAAATGCACCCAAATCTTTTTACCTGCATAAATTTCTTAATCTGTTCCTTTGGTGCCTTTGATGATTTCATCTTCTGTTTGATTTCTTTCAGTGTCACTTTGCCATTGTTGTCTTTGTCCAATTCTTCAAATTTCTCCTCAAATATTGCCCTTTGTCTTGAGTTGATGAACTTGTAGATGTCCGATAACTGTAAACAAAATATTCGACGGAATAAAATTTATGCAAATGAGCTACCAAATTAGCATATTTTGTGATGAAAACCTAATGTAAATTGAAGATCGCCAATTGCCTCTCCACCGAGAAATTGCACTAACAACTTCAGATGGACGGAATGACATAACGCGGTTGCATCATCTTGACCCATTATTATTGGTGGGTAATACCGGTTTATTTTAAAGAGGCTGTACATGTAAAGTCTGCAAGCTTCCAAAAAAAGGCTTTATGAGACAATGTGCACATGTAACATGCAAGCATTTGCTATTTTACACTATTTGGGTGGGAAACAGGCTCCTTTGACCTTTTTTTTTACTTTGCCTAACCAATTTTCTGTTTCATTTTTTTTGTTAGGGGGCACTTTTCTCATATTTTGTCGGGGTGGGGGGGGGATAATCTTTCAAAGGTACCTGGAATCTATATGGTTTTTTTGTTTCCTTCTTTGTCTCATTATTTCCTCCATTCACAGTAGGTCTATATGGACTCCGCAGTCTTTGCTTTTCCTTCCTCCTCTCTTCTGCTTCCTTCCTTCTCTCTTCTGCTTCCTTCATTTCCTCATCATTCTTTGCCTAAATAAAACAAAATAGGATTATAACTTAATGAAATCAAAAGTAATTGTCATCAAAGTTTAACAGTCCAACAACAGTAGCACAACAAAAAGATTAGGTAAATTACGTAGCCGGTGTTCCCACCAGAATAATTCTCAAACCATAATGCTGCACCCTTGGGCATAAACAAATTTTCGCACCTTTAAAAAGAAAAGGTAACAAATAAGTAAATTCAAAAGAGGGTTCAGTACATGTTACCTAATACATGTTACCTGAGCAAAGATGCCTGTATCACAGTCTCCATATTTTCACAAAATATTAACAGCTTTCTCAAGAACCACTCAACCAATACTAGGCTTGTTTGTACTCATTTTAATGCATTTTTCATGCTAATTCCAAATATGGTCATGGAAATGTGTAATTCTGAAATTTTTGGATTTTTAAAGAAAATTTGAAACACACATGTTACCTGAGCAAAAATGCCTGTATCATAGTCTCCTGATGCGACATTCTCAGAAATTTTCTCAGCTGTCTCCTCTTCCTTCTGCAATTCCATCAAGTCCTCTTTTGATTCTGTCAGATGTCCCACGGAAGATATATCTGCTTCTAACAGCTTGACTTTCTGTAGTTTCTCTTCCATTCTGGAAATCTCAGAGTCCCTTGTGTTCAAGTGATATCTGTATTAAATTTGAGTAAAATGAAATGTTAAACTAGAAACCTGTGAGATCTATGGGGCAGGTTCACTAATCCTAAGGTGTGCTAGCTTAGGACTAGCAAACAGGTCCCAAGTCTTTTATAGGATATGTCAGTTTGCCAGAGCTGTATAAAAGCCATTTAAGTCTATCATAGATTACACTATCTAGAGAGTCTCGATTCTGCCTTGATAGTATATATGTGACCATCCACCACAAAGTGGTAGTAAAGTCGGCTCTAGATCATTTTCAGTTTATTGCTGATTTCGAAAGAATGTACTTTCAGCTTTAAAATGACACCTCAACCAGCTTTCTGGAAGTGAAGTTGTGGTTCATCAAAGGTAAAATTCCTAATATATTTTACATAGAAATCCATAATTATACTGTTTTTGATTGTATCTCAAAATGGAAAATGCCGACTTTACGACCAGTTTGTGGTGGATGGGCACATGTTGTATTAATGGGCTATTCCATTTGAAATCCATACACCCCCTACGGAGAAAGCCATGACCATAATCTCAACTTGAATAGCCAAAAAGCTGTCTCCAATGCAATTAAAGCCACTGGGTACACAAATAGAGCATACGCGCTGAAAACATGATTTAAACACATTTTATTAACAGAATAGTACCTTTTGGCATCATCTGTGCCATCACAACCATCTCCTGTTGCATCCTCATCATCGTCATCCTCATCATCACTGCTGAGGTTGTTATTCCTTTGTATGTCCTCCATCTCACTTCTCAGTCTGTCAATATTTGGCTTGTCAAAATTGGTCATATAAATTCTGTGATTGAAAAAAAAAACAAACAAAAAAACCAGAAAATAATACAAATTCCTGAAAATTCACAGTTTATTCTCACTCCTCACTGGAGCAGATTGGATTGCTAGTCTTGCATCGATGTACCGGATTATCTCAGTTGTTCTGAGCATGCGAGATTGGAATTGCAAAAGGCTTTATTAAAAGTGATTAAATGATTACTTACTCCTCTCTACTTCTGATGGTTTGGATATGAATATGATGCCTGCAGGAATACACCCAAATGTATCAAGAATATACCTAAATGTATCAGGAATACACATAAATGTATCAGGAATACACCCAAATGTATTACTAATACTTCAAAATGTATCAGGAATACACTCAAATGCATTAGAAATACACCCAAATGTATCAGGAATACATATAGATGTGTCAGGAATACACCAAAATGTATTACTAATACACCAAAATGTATTACATGTAGGAATACACCCAAATGTATCAGAAGTACACCCAAATGTATCAGGAATACACCCAAATGTATCAGGAATACACCCAAATGTATCAGGAATACACCCAAATGTATCAGGAATACACCTGTATTTGGAATACACTAAAAGGTATTAGAAATACACCCAAATGTATTACGGATACACCCAAATGTATCAGGAATACACCCAAATGTATCAAGAATACCCCCAAATGTATTAGAAATACACCCAAATGTATTAGGAATACACCAAGATGTATCAGGAATACACCCAAATGTATTAGGAATACACCCAAATGTATCAGGAATACACCTGTATTTGGAATACACTAAAAGGTATCAGGAATACACCTGTATTTGGAATACACTAAAAGGTATTAGAAATACACCCAAACGTATTACGGATACACCCAAATGTATCAGGAATACACCCAAATGTATCAAGAATACCCCCAAATGTATTAGAAATACACCCAAATGTATTAGGAATACACCAAGATGTATCAGGAATACACCCAAATGTATTAGGAATACACCAGTATTTGGAATACACTAAAAGGTATTTAGAAATACACCGAAATGTATTACGGATACATCCAAATGTATCAGGAATACACCCAAATGTATCAAGAATACACCTAAATATATTAGAAACATAATGTACTGGTCCTACACAGCTGCCAACCTCCAGAATATATCAGAAGTTCTAAGCATGCGAGATTGGAATTGCAAAGGGCTTTATTAAAATTGATTAAATGACACACAAAATGTCTGGATTAAATGAATACTTACTCATCTTTATTTCTGATGGTTTGGATATGAATATGATGCCTTCAGGAATACACCCAAATATATCAGGAATACACCCAAATGTATCAGGAATACACCCCAATGTATCAGGAATACACCCAAATGTATCAGGAATACACCCCAATGTATCAGGAATAAACCCAAATGTATCAGGAATACACATACCGTAAACGTTCGCCTAATGGCGCTATGGGCACCCTTCACACAAGTGGAATTTTAGGCACAACCTAAAAGTTCCCTCCCCAAAACAACCCAAAAGCAAATAAGGGCACGGAACTTAATTCTTGTTGGGATTTTAGAGGTGGGAGCTCTCTATTTGCACATGAAATTTATCCCAAGGCAAAGGAGCCCAGGTGTGTCATTAGACGAACATTTACAGTAAATGTATCAGGAATACTCCCAAATGTATTATGAATACACCTTAATGTATCAGGAATACACCCAAATGTATTAGGAATACACCCAAATGTATCAAAAATACACAAATGTATCAAGAATACACCCAAATGTATACAATATATTAGAAATATAACCAAATGTACTGGTCTTACAGAGCAGTCAGCCTTCAAGTTCTAAGCAAAAGCATGCAAGATTGGAAAGGGCTTTATTAAAATTGATGACACACAAAATGTCTGGATTAAATGAATACTTACTCATCTTTATTTCTGATGATTCCTGATGATTTTGATATGAGTGTGATGCCATCAGTCAGACTACATGGAAAATGGCAAGAAAAATGGCAGAAAAAAATCAGACAATGTCAAATGGTAAAATGTCAACATGAAATTTGAGTTGCACCCGGGATGTGCACCAAACACTTACAATGGTTAAGTCATACTCATGACTTGTGTACATGCGCGTTGGTGTTTGCTAGCAAACGAGGACACACACTCATACTTCACATTTAAACCGTGGACCACTCTGGAATGTGGGGACTGTCCTTGGTTTCTGAAGGTCTGCAATTGACCGCAAAAGCATGTCCAATGTATTTACGAAATACATCCTCTATTGCACGTGAGATATAATGTCTGCAGTTGCTAGGTTAAATTCCATATACACATAAATATATACAAAAATATACAAACAAAATGGCCAAAAACATCCTCGGTATGTCAACTGAATATGGATTCAGACCGATCAGACAACCACGTTTGCATAGTCCTGAACGACGCCCACATTTGGAGGCAATTACATGTGGGTGTGCGTAAACGGGGATACATTAATGTCCGTATAACTATAAACTGGGGATACACCCCCAACCAGGGATATCCCCGGTTTACTAACTGGCTATACAACCCCCCCTAGAGGGCACTAAATGCATTAGTTTGGTATTGCATACTACAGAATCAGACATACACATTATCTGATTTCTTATACCATCTAACTCGGAATACACACAATGCTTTTTCCAGCAAAGTAGTTATGTATATCCACATATGCAATGCAACATAAGCACGTTTGGATAGTCCCGGTTGGATTATAGTTAAACACAGATATTACTGACTACACGTTTTACAAGTAGCTAGGGGTGTATGTGCTTTTGTATATAACACTGGGCTATTAAAGTTAAAATCCATACACCCCCTATAGGGAAGACATGACCTTAATCTCCCACACAGGGGGTGTGGATTTCTAATGGAGTCACCCATTCAGGTAATCCCCATTTGAAATGCACACTCCCTGTGGTGGAGATTAACATCACATCTTCCATAAGGGGTGTATGGATTTGAGTCATCTTATTGGGGGCCATGATTGGGGATACCTGGTCTGATGGGGGGGGCAAAAGCCGTTTGGATACTGTCGTTTCTGCATTGTATCGCTACTGCGATCGCTTTACTCTCATAAAAGCTGTTTTACAAGTGTTGCATCTGTTTTATAATGTGTTCGTAAAATTGGGAGCACATTTAATAGCGCGTTTCACTATGATATGACTTTGATGCCATATTTAAGATGGAAAATGGCATAGAATCTTATGAAACTTTTTATGAAGTCTTTTTTTAAAGTTAGTTACTACCATGTAATGTGCCAAAACAATATACATGACAAAAATGTATTTCAAAATGTATTTAAATTGTGATTTTCTTTGAAACAGTATGAGATGCAAGCTACAATATACACATGTATGCTTCCTTTACATATGTGCCCATCCACCACAAACTGGTCGTAAAGTCGGCATTTTCCATTTTGAGATACAATCAAAAACAATATTTGGATATCTATGTAAACTATAGTAGGAATTTGACCTTTGATGAACCATACCTTCACTTCCTGATGTCAGATGAAGCTGGTTGAGGTGTCATTTTAAAGCTGAAAGTGAATTCTTTCAAATTCTGCAATAAACAGAAAATGATCTAGAGCCGACTTTACTACCACTTCGTGGTGGATGGTCACATATTGTGTGAGGGGGACATCTGATGTTGAGATGTAGGCTGGGGGCATGTTCCTCATATCCCTTGCCTGCTTCACATATTGTCGTATCTCAAAAGGCTGCCTTTTGTGATTTTTTTTTATTATTGTTAACTAATTGTGATGAGATGTACTGCCAAACTAACTTTATATTGAGGTATTATCACAATATTACAACCTCATGTCCATTCACAAAAGAAAGAGGCATGTGGTAATATAAAATAACAATATGAAATACAACAATGATAATAAAAATCACACAAGGCAGCTTTTTGAGATTTGACAATATGTGATGCAGACGACAATACCGTGACAACCTCACCTTATGTGCAGCACCTCCTCACTAGTCTTGTCATCTGCTTCACCTTCAATATTTCCTTGCCCATTCTGTATACGTAACAAAATTTGATTGGTTATTCAGATGAGAATATCATGTAATTAACCAATCAGAGGCACTCTAAGAAAGGCAATAGTGCCCATAATGGGATTAAAAGCTGTTTTGATTGGTTACTCAGATGATTATAGCATTGTAATTAACCAATCAGAGGCACTCTAAGAAGGCAGTAGTACCCATGTGGTTTATGTTATATGTCCAGGTGGAAAACAAGGTTTCAAGCACCTTCTGTTGGTGTACAGAAGTCGGAAAAAACATCACTCTGAAGATGACCATCGTGCAAGATGGTCGAAACTGTCAGGTCAGTAAAACAAATTGGTTTTGTCAAGATGAAATATTGTAATTGAATTAAGCTTGACAATGTTTTTGCATGATTTTTGGAAGCCTTGGAAACTGGCCTCCTCTGAAAGCACAAAAATTCAGGAAATTATACTATGTACGCCAATTTCCAATGTTTTTTTAAGACCAAAAATATTATCTCCAACCCAACAAATGGGCTATATTCCATTTAAAATCCACACTTCCCCTGTGGAAGATTTTAGAAATATTTTCCACAGATGAAATTAACACATAATAAGGCACCTCCATTTAAATCTGAGACACCCTCTGAGAAAGATTCAACCTGAATCTTCCACTGAAGGAGGTGCGTTTTAAATGAAACTGATAATGTGTTCATTCCTTTGAAATTCACTCCTCCTGTGGAAGATATTTCCAAAATCTTCCACAGGGGGTGTGGCTTTTAAGTGGAATTGCTTAATTTGATAAGGGGTGAAGGTCCAACTGACCTCTAAAATAATTTCTTAGTGTTAATCCATTTCAAATGAGCTTATCCAGCTGACATCTATACACCCCCTGTGACACATGTCCTTAATCTCCCTCAGAGGGGGTGAAGCTTTCAAAAGGAGCCACCCACTCAGGTAAACCCATTTGAAACTCACACTCCCTGTGTGGAAGTATAAGATCGTGTCTTCCATAAGGGGGATATTTATTTCATCTGGCATAGCCCATTCCAGATGATTTAGAGCCGTGCAATTAAACATAATACTTTCGATATGTCATCCCCCCACTCATTTCATATAAAAAAGAACATAAAGCAACATCAAATGAAAGAAATTAAGTATTAAATTGCAGAAAAAACTATCAACAGAGGGGGAAAAGTGTGACCTGCTACCATGCACGAAATGAGTGTAAAGTTACAAGTTGGTAGTTTGAGATGTCAAGGCTGCTGCATTGGTGTTCTTTGTTTCACACGCAACTGTTCAAGCCAGTCGTCTGCCTGCGTCGGCAGAGTGCAACACTATCGTAAGTGCAGTAGAATGCAATAGCTGCCATTTGCAATATTTCAAAAATGTACTTACTTTTAACCAATAACACTAGAAAAAACACCCAACTATATACATGTAAAGGTGATATCTTGGGGTTAGCTTAGTGGCCATCAGGAAAGTATACAGAGCATCAACACTTTACAATGAGCATGATGTAGGGGATTGTGCTGCAAACAATAGGTGTTTATAAAAAGGCAGCTATTACATTCTACTACACTTACGATAGTGTTGCACTCTGCCGACGGACTATGTCCTTTATGAATAGGGTAAAATGGGTGATTCAAAAAGGACATACTACTGCATGTAGGTGCATGGCAAACAAAGACCATCAACTCAGCAGCCAAGATGTCTCAAAACTACCAACTTGCTACTTTATACTCATTTCGTGGTAGCAGGTCACAAGTTACTACCAACCTGATCTCCATCTCTGTCACCATTACCATCTCCACCACTGCCACTACCTCCATCACCATGGCAACCTTCACCATCCCCTCCTCCTCCTCCTATGATATGTCCATCTTTGTTTCCTCCAATACCATCCCCATTCTTCCCAGCATGCATCAGCCCGTCCATTTTATCGTCTGCATCTCCTGCCCCATCCTCGCTATGGTTACTTGCACCTCCATGGTTACTTGTATCGCCATGACAACTAATATTATCACCATTTGTATCACCATGGTTACTGACATCACCAGTTTGCTCTCCATTATGTGATGGTTTACTTTCACCAAGATCGGATGAATGATCCCCGTTGGATAGATTTTGATTTGTGTTAGTTTTGGCGTCACTATCAGCAGCTTCAGTTTGATTGTTGATGTCACCCTGATGTGGTTTTGTGGATGGGGATACTGTACCATTAGTGTCTGTTACTTCTTGGGAATTTCCTGCAGAACAAGAATACACCCAAATGTATTAGGAATACACCCAAATGTATCAAGAATACACCCAAATGTATTAGGAATACACCTAATATAAGTGCCATCAGTGTCAGTGACTTCTTGAGAATTTCCTGAAGAACTAGAATACAATGAAAACAAGTTATTATGCATTATAAGCTTAATTTATACTTAATCACCGAGTGATTACAATGCATTTCTTTTGAAAGGCATGAGCAATCACTCCTTTTTGAAATGCATTGCTCATCGCTTTGGTACTGTTCTTAAAGATCGCGATTGCAGACAAATCTCAAAATCTTAAATACAATTTTAGGACATCTATTGAGGTAATTATTCTTTTGAATTCACTTCTAGAAGTTGACGATCAAGAAAATTTAATGATCAGCAAAATAATAAATCTGTTGTTATACAATGATTGGTCACCACAGTGTATGTGACAAGCGACACTGTTCAATATTTTTTTTTAAAAGCTAAGCAACTGGCTGTTCATGCAGACCATGGCCATGTGCTATCCATAGACTAAAGAGGTCCAGATGCCAGATGATGCACCAACAGGCCAAGTCCCTGTGATTTGTATGTAATGAGAATTCTCCCTTATTCAGAAGGTCATTCATTCTATTGACCATTGAACAAATCATACAAGCACTGCATGCCTTCACAAACCATAAGAGAGGGTTGTGTGCCTTAGCGTTAGCGCAAAAGATACATAATCTGTGGGAGGGCGAGTTAGCGCAGCGGTAGTTCCCTCGCTTTGCATCACTGAAGTCCCGGGTTCAAGCCCCGTCGCGGCCCAAGGACTCATGTGCACTTGGTTTATCCCGATTCCATGCTCGCTCTCGCAGGTTTTCTCCGGGATCTCCGGTTTCCTCCTGCTTTCAAAAAAATCGGTGATTAGTTGTTTGGCTATCAAAAACTTCCTTCAAACAATGGAATTTGGGGACCGGCATAGATAATTGGTGGATGTTACAATCTAAGTGCGGATAGGTTTGCGCCAAGTTCGGCTGCAACCAGCCTAGTTGATGCGATCTGATTGTGATGATCCACCATGGCAGCGAAATTACAGCGCTTTGATTCCTCTAAGATCCGGAAAAGGCGCTATATAAAACACTGAAATTTATTTATTTATTATATGTGGGTAGCAGCTTCATATGTCACACTTCATTAACCAATGATGCTGGGCTTTGCCAGCTTGTGAATCATCTGTATGTATCCATGCAATCCCATATCATGCTTTCCTGCTGTGCAATTATTTAATATGTAAGGCCAAAAAAAAAAAAAAAGTTCTCTTCAAAGCTTGCACTCTCGTTTTTAAAATCCCACGATTTGACAAAAAATAAATTTGGGAAATTTTTTTTATTTCAAAAAAAAATAATTTTATAGTTTTTCCAGAAAAAATCGGCGAAAATCAGACTTTTTCTCAAAAAAAAAAAAAAAAAAATCGCATTTCGCATTTGTTTTAAATTTCTCATCAGCTTTGAGACAAACCTTTTTTTTTTTTGGCCTAATACATGTACATACCATTAACTTGAGTATTTTGCACATCCCCTGCAGAGTCCTTCCCAGAAGCTTCATTCCCTGAATCTCCATTCATTCCTGTCTGTCCACCTATCCCATGAGTTCCGTCTGTTACAGCCGACGATGAACGTGTGGGGACAGTCTTACCCGCCTCTGAGGGCACTGTACTGTTAATCTGATGTCCACTGATGACCATTCCTGAGAGAGCGTCAATACCCTGACAAATAAAGGAATACACCCAAATGTCTTAGGAATACAATGACATGTCTTAGGAATACACCCAAAAGTCTTGGGAATACACCCAAATGTTTTGAAAATACACCCAGAGTTCTTAGAAATACACCCAAATGTCTTAGGAATACACCCAAATGTATAAGGTATACACCCAAAGGTATTTAGAGGGTTTGCAGAAGTGCAGAGATGCCACTTACATGCACTACAGATTCCAGAATAATACAGCACTAATTTTTGGGAATTCAAAAAATATTATCCTGTTTTGCCAAATAACACATAGCTCAATCCTAATCCTTTAATTGCACCTAATGAAAGTCAAATGTTGATATTTAGCCAATTTTGGAAAATAAGGGCTAAAAATATGTTGTTTCTATATTTTTTTATGCTGTGATAATTGAGCCTAAAGAATTGTATTAAGACAAATTTCAGTCTATGTGCTGTGATTTTTTTGCAAAGTTGCTTCTTATTCTCTTTTATAATCAATTATTAATATAAGTACAAAGGAGTAAATTAACAGTGATATTTTAGCCTACACACATGATTGTAAAGAGTTAAGATAATAATAAAATAAGAGTTCAGCTCTTTTTTCCCAAAAAAATTGTTCGAAAATGGGACTTTTAACTTTTATTCCCAGTTAAGCCGAACTGAAAGATTAGGATTGAGCCATGTTTCACAACAGGATCATATTTTTTTTGATTCCAAAAAATTAAGTGCTTTTAATATTATTCTGGAATTGGGAGTAGTGCCACTCAAAAAGCAAAAACTGGTAAACTGGTAAAAAATGCCCTAAAATAGTGCATATATTTGAGTTAAACAGACAAAAAAACAACAACAACAACAACAACAACAATAACAACAACAAAAATAAAAAACAGGCTCATGATAAATAGCAGTGCATAAATTTGGACTGTGAAAAAAAAACACCACAAAAAAATTCAGATAAACGTGGCATCTCGAGAAGTTGAAAGAAAACAATATTAAACATTAAAAATCGACTATTTTCAGTTGAATCCATATACCCCTACATTGGAATTTCAAATGGGGTTACTTGAACGGGTGACTCCCCTGCATGAGAGATGTCATGTCTTATAGGAGTGTATGGATTTCAACTGGAATAGCTCAACTGATCAATGACCAATATAATAAAGCAAATGGCAGCCATTATTTTCGCATATAATTATTTTTAGTGGTTTGCATGCTTTGTTAAATTATAAAAGTTGCTTGTGAAATCTTGTCAATATAATTTAACTCCTTCTGGGGGGGTTACTGAATTTTGGTTTGGATAGGGGTGTGCCGCTGAGATTTTGAAAGTGGACCCATCAATATACCAGTTTTTCAAGAATTTTGGACCAATATCAAGTCAAAATATTCTGACAAATTTCATGGTACAAATTGTCTTAGTTTTTACGATTTTTGGGAAATTTTTAAAGTTGGCTGCAGTAAGGCACAATTGGGATATTTGAGAATATTTTGAAAAAAAAGGTCTCATCCAAAAGTGGCCTAAAAATGGGGTCATTGATATAACAACAGGCCAAAAAATGCTAGCCATATTTGCAGCACGTCCATGTATGGTCATTTGTACTGAGATGTACCCCCCATGAATGCTCTTTCTTTACCTTTTCTCTTCCTGCATATCATCAAAGTTATACAAAGACATGCAAATCATTTAAAACTATCATGGGTAAATTAAGAAAAAAAGATGACTGAATATTAACAATGCTATATTAATATGCAAATTAGATGTTAATACGTCATGCAAATAACAAGCTTACCATATCTTTTTGTGTTACAAAGAAACCACTGGTAGGGGTTGTTAAGCTCGGTCTACTTCTCAACCGCTGGGATGAAGCACTATGCAAATTAGATGTTAATAACATGCAAATGACATGCAAATTAAAAAAGATAAGCAAGCAAGCAAACAGTGGTTGGGGGAATAAAATACAGCAAGCAGATCTTGAAAACCAAATGCAGTATGGGTATAGAAGGCCTTTGAATTGGGTTGTTTCAGTTGAAATCTACACACTCCCTATGGATGACATGATCTTATTCTCCCACACAGGGGATGTAGATTTCAAATGGAGTCACCCATTCAGGTAACCCCATTTGATAGAAATTCACACTCCCTGTGTGGGAGATAAAGGTTATGTTTTCAATAGAGGGGGTAGTGGATTTCAATCAAATTTCAACTGGAATAGCCCATTTTGTGAGAATCAGTGAATGTGTGTTTAATTCCCCTAAAATCATTCATATTCTCCACACATAGCTGACAGTTTGGAGAATTTGCAAGTTCTAATGATCTTATAATCTCCCAAAATATATATTAATTCTCAGCCTAATTAATCATTCACATGCATGTACATGCACATATAGGTCATGGTAGGGAGAATTTGTTGGTTCTTCAGAACATTCTTGCAATATATGCATTCTCACAAGGCATCAAGTTTTAATTCTCCTAAAATCATGCATATGTTAGACACACATAAGTCACAGTATAGGAGAATAGACAAGTTCTTGAGAACTTCATTCCACAAATCACAATCTGATTCTCTCAAAGCAGAAGGCAAAATTGACCCTAAAGCAACATCTATCATACAAGATATTTGCCACAACAATGAAATTAAATGTAGAATTTGTTACAATTGAGTTACGGGAGGATAATGTGGGAGGGTTATCAATAAAACATGTTAAAGGGAGGGGTAAAATAAAAAGAACAGTTAAATTGTCACTTAAGGCCAAGATGGCTAGTGCATGCATGCATGGGGCTGCTTTTCTGCCCCTAGACAAGCTCCCATATGCTTTGCCCTCATAGGCTTAAATTAAAAGGCCAGATTCATTGCTGCTTGGAACATGTTGCCGCCCCTTCAAACCTTGTTGCCCTAAGCAACCGCTTAGTTTTACCTAATCATGCACTAGCCTTGTTGAGCAAAAACCTCTTGTATATTATGCTATACCAGTTGAAATCCATACACACCTACATGTATGGAAGACATGACATTAATCTTCAAATGGAGTATCTGCATGTAGTTCGACGAGTAGGACCTGTTTTTTTTTTCTTAGTATACCAACTATACTCAGACTCTGATCGCTCAAGAAAGATTAACCACAAAAATCCACTAACCACACCTCCCTTTTTTTCGGGCGGCGCAGTCACTAGACTTTCACGGTTCTTCTTTCTCGTGCCATGTGAGATAGTGATCACAGTCTGAACTGAGTATAGTCTGGTAACTTAGAAAAAGGTCCTACTTGTTGGACTATCTGCATGGGTGGCTCTATTTGAAATCTACACCCCATGTATGGAAGATTAAGGTCATGTCTTCCATAGGGGGTGTATGGATTTCAACTGGAATAGCTCATTACATCTACATTGGTTCATTTCTCTTGAATTTTTAAAAAGGAAAAATAAATTGTGGAATGGGGAATATATGGGTTATGATTGAAGACTATTGAAGACATGACCTTATTCTCCCACACAAGGAGTGTGAATTTCAAATAAGCTGGTTACCTGAATGGGTCACTACATTTAAAATCTCTCTCCCTGTGTAAGATTAAGGTCATGTCTTCCATAAGGGGTATGGATTTCAATAGCCCCTAGACTATGCCATAGTCAAATTTTATTAAAAATATGTTATTATTAGTCATGATGAACCCATTTTGTTGAACTCAAAATTATACTGATGTTTATTAAAATTAAAGTATTCAATAGTAAAATGGTCATAAAGAGTTAAAGATATTAAGCTACTTGCGGTTCCGCCATTATGCACTATATGTGGGAGAGCCTCGAACTGGCAGCATACATGAAAGGAAGAATTATGTAACCTTACACAGAACGTTATGACTAGTTCAATTCCCATTCATGTATGCTGCCAGTTCGAGGCTCTCCCGCACATAGTGCATAATGGCGAACCGTGCAAGTAGCTTAATAAGATGATTAGTGACAATAAAAGTAATTGAATGCAACACTATCTTGCATAATTATAATGGCTCACTTTAATACTGAAAAATTCAGATTTTGGAATCTACCAGTTTATTGATAGCGAACCCCGAAAATCCGACTATGGACTATGAATTTTAAGCAGAACTGTACCCCAGGACTTTGCTCTCTAAAAACACACTGTCAAGCATACTTGTTTATCAGTCCATTAACCACAAGTACTAAGCATGGTATAGTACAAGACGCGCTAGATGTTTGATGAGAGATTAACTTTCGCGTCAACAAAAAAAGCGCCGC
This sequence comes from Amphiura filiformis, assembly GCF_039555335.1. NCBI lineage: Eukaryota > Metazoa > Echinodermata > Ophiuroidea > Amphilepidida > Amphiuridae > Amphiura > Amphiura filiformis. The sequence goes on along the minus strand of NW_027305519.1, from coordinate 116,165 downwards.
AAATACCACAGATAGTTGTGTACGGTATAGTTAATGGTAATGGCGCGGGCCCGGAAGATTTAAACCATAGCGAGATATGGGCGACCAATCACAGGGCAGATCCATTTAAAGATGCATTACATCATGGCCAATTTTAGTTAGGCCAATTTGGCCTAACTCTCCATATAGTCCCGTGTTAAAAATCTTAACCGCAAGGCAAAGTCAGTCCACTTGGGAAGCTAACAAACAGAGGGAGTGCGGTGACTGAAAAGATCAGATACAGATGTGAAAATCTATCAGTTGCACACAAATCAATATAAATCAGAGTTTTATGCTTAAATGTAATAGCCAGAGTATGCAAAATGGGCAAGTGGACTACGGAGAAGTCTAAATAGCCCCTTACTATACCTTCCAGTCCTGAAGGCCATTTTGGATCTTGAAAACTCTCTCAATCTCTCTAGCTCCGCATCATCTATATGATATTTACTGTTCAAACCGACGCCGGATCCGGACATGAAATATCCATGGTCAAGACGATGGTTGTAAATCTGAAAACGTAAAATAAATGTGATGAATTCAGCTAGAGTAACATAATGGTATTCCAGTTGAAATTATACACTCCCTATGGAAGACATGAAATAAATCTTCTACACAGGGAGTGTAGATTTCAAATGGATTCACCCATTCAGGTATATAGTCCCCTTTGAAATTCACACTCCCTGTGTGTGAGATTAAGGTCATGTTTTCCATAGGGGGTGTTTGTATTTCAACTGAAATAGCCCATTTTGGAGCAGACAACACTGCACGGCCCTGCACTTCTTATATTGCCTTGATAAGAGTTCGAAGCCCTGTCAACAACAGAGGGCGGTATTAATCCCACGGTAAAGAATGTCCCAATGTCTGATGAACCGCACTAATGAGCTGGTCAGTAACCATAGAAAAAGCTCGTTTCCGGTAAAAATATACAGGTAACTTTCACAAATTTGTAGATACAGTTACTAGAAGGTCGTGCGATGCCAATCCAATCATTTGTTAAACATTTCTTTCTTGAGGGAGCAATAATTACTCCTCATGAATATTACTGTCATGTTGATGACATCATAATTACTCGCATTTTCTTCATTTTGAAATTTTGAAACATTTAACGCTCAAAAAGCACACAAAATCAATCAGAAATATATATCTTCATTTCAGCTGAGTGTCCTTGCCAAGATTCTAGCATCAGGGCAATCTCCTTTTCAAGATACAGCTTTTATAAGTGTTATGTCACTTCTGTATAATTCTTATAATTTGTATTATGCACACAAATAGTGATGTCCGTTTGTGTTGTATTTTTGATAGTTTTCCAAATCCTATTTTAATGATAAAACATATTCCCTACAGAAAAAACGAAATAGCAAAACATACAACAGTTTGTAACATTCTCCATGAACCTGACCATCTATTGTTTGGATTGTGATGTAATAAACGTGTGTAATGAGATTCTCTCTTTCTGAATCTGACTGTTAAAATATTATTTTTCATCACGATTTCGCATCAAATTCATACACTTCTGGGTCAAAAAGCATATAAAACATTTTGAAATATTGAAATATGGTTTATAAATAATTTGAGTTCATCAAGCAATCGCTTTTTATGATTTTCAAGGCAATATGCATAAATGATGATTCTGCATGTACAAAATTTTTCACTTCAGTAAGCTCATCTTTTGACCAACGTTCTTTTTATTGATCAAGGTTTCTATTGTTTGCAGTTGACATCAAAACTATCAAAGAACCACATGCATATGAGCTTGTGCAATGAATTGGATTACACATGTGTTATTCAGCTTATTGATCGCTAGATGGAAGCGAACATGATACATATTACGTAGGATTCCATGCCTGTGCGGGGAGTTGAACCCAAGCGACCAGAACTATGAACACTTTGAAGTGTTAGCACCTTGCAGGGCCGTGAGTGAATGGAAAACCCCATATGAAATTCACACTCCCTGTGTGGGAGATTAAGGTCATGTCTTCCATAGGGGGTGTATGGATTTCAACTGGAATAGCCCAATATCAGGAATCTTACTGTCAAAATGAAAATAGAAAATCAAAAACAGATAACATTAAGGCGGGCGGAGGGGAACATGGCTATTGAGATGAACTAAGCTAACACACCAGAGGAATGGTATGTATGTGTTCTATAGGAGATCCTACAGCTTGATAAATGATATATGGGATGTCAAATGTTGATTTTATTCGGGAGGGAGAAAACACTGAAAATTTTTGTTTTGATACCTTATTGACTTCAACTCTTGAATCGCAACTACAGAAATAGAAATACTATAACTGGCTTGACTCATTACCTATCAATGTATTAATGTTAAAGGATACACTGCCTTTTCAGCCAAAATGTTAATCACATAACAATTTTTAAGGCAATCTGTAGCCCAAAACTTGCCTTTATAGATGATATCTTTGGGAGTATTTTTGACACATTTGGGTGTATTCCTGACACATTTGGGTATATTCCCCAATACATTTGGGTGTATTCCTGACACATTTGGGTGTAGTCCTAAACCATTTGTGTGTATTCCTGACACATTTGGGTGTAACCTTAAACCATTTGTGTGTATTCCCAAAACATTTGGGTGTATTCTGGACACATTTGGGTGCATTCTTAATACATTTGGGTGTATTCTGGATACATTTGGGTGCATTCTTAATACATTTGAATACATTTGGGTGTATTCCTGACACATTTGGGCATATTCCTGATACATTTGAGTGTATTTCTGACACAATTGGGTGATTCTTGACAAATTTGGGTGTATTACCACATTGCCCTTATTGCACTGCTGCCCTGACAGTTTAAATGAGGGAGAGCGTGGCGCAATGGTTAGGGTACTTGCCTTTAGTGCATGAGGTCCCGGGTTCAATTCCCAGCGGTGGCAATTTGCTGGGATATTGACTTGGAAAAAAAAGTCCGAAATTAATTGGCAACTTCTGTAGATTAGATTCAGACTTCCGCTCTCCCCATGGTTCATTTAGAATTGGGTAAATGAATCATGAAAGTACTCCGCCCTTCGGAGGGGACGCGGTTAACCGTCGGTCCCGAGTGCAGAGAGCCATACCTGTACATGTATTTCGCAGCCAGTTTCGAAAAGAGTAGGGTGTTAACCCCTCACTGTTCCCAACCTGGTGTTCAAATGGACCCCAATGGAAATAAGCTTCAACGGAGGCTTTCTTGGGTTATCCATGGTTGCCAAAGCCCCAACAATTCAAATCAAAATCAAAAGCATACCTCTGTTGTTTTCCTGAGTGTTCTTGTTCTATACAGTGCACTCCTTTCATTGTCAAATCTTTTGACTTGATCCGTAAAGGAACGAGGACTCGGATGGATTCTGTTGATTTACTCCTGTAGAATAGAAAATATGTGGAAAAGTTCAAGGTAATTTAATCACCAAAAAATAACATATTTCAAGGGTTTAATTATTCCAGAGAAAATCCCAATGGTTTCAAATGGAGTCACCCATCATGACCCATTCAGGTAATCCCACTTGAAATTCACATTCCCTGTGTGAAAAATTAAGCTCATGTTTTCCATAAGGTGTATATATTATAGATTTCAACTGGCATATCCCAATACTTGCTCAAACCCCCCCCCCCCCCATACATTTGGTTGACATTGCAGTTGGTACCCAAACTCTGGACCTTTGCTATGTTCAATAGGTAATTGGGTTGTTTTAAAACACAACTTCTGCTGGTGACCACCGCTGCCCTGACAGTTTAATTGTGGTGTATTGTTGGAACAATAGGAACCAGGCCCTATTGCTGGTTCTGCCAGAGGTAGAACGGAGGGTGGGTTTTGAAGTCATTCCTAAATGAACCATTATACAAGTGATCCGGTCTCATATACCTGCATATTGGATCTAAGGCAGGCAGTGAGAGTAAGAAAATAAGTTTTCATTTACTTCTGAATTATATTTTGCCTAATAAGCCTTTTTGATGTATGGCATACACAAAAGGAGGGCAGTGAATTCAAAGTGGGTAAAACCTGGGAAATTCAAAAGACTTTATTCATTTTGTGTAGCACCGTCCTATTGTGTTCGCCATACATCGAAAAGGCTAATTGCATCGACCAATGTCTCATATATAAAAAAATATTTGCTTTACAGAGATGAGGTATAAATGAGTAAGCGTTATCAATATCGTAATTGTTATAGGTTAACGAAGGCGTTTCAGAGTTTGTTCAATCAGGCATGTCAGGTGGTTCGGAAAGAGTCTAGGCGTTGTCACTTTATGCCTTTCGCTCATAACAGCTAGACCGGTAAATTGTCCAGAAGGTAAAAAAAAATTTCCTGCCTGTGTGGGAGATTAAGAGCATGTCTTCCATAGGGGGTGTATGGGATTTCAACACGAATAGTCAAATATAATTTTAGCAGTTGGGTCACCATGAGTGAAAAATACAAATGTGTCAGATTTCCCAAGGAGCTTTACGGAGTCAAATTTCATTGCCAGTATCTTACCTTAAATGCAATTTACTTTTGATGTCCGTACCTAAGTATCTCTCAGTGCATATATTGGAACTGAGCGCATCCCCTTAGCAGACTCTACTCTGGGGAATGGTGTGGTGGTGCAGGATGGGGTTAACTCTGGTCAATTCATTGCCAGTATCTTACCTTAAATGCAATTTACTTTTGATGTCCGTGCCCAAGTATCTTTCTGTGCATATTGGAACTGACCGCACCCCCTTGGCAGATCCTACCCTAGGGAAGGGTGTGGTGGAGCGAGATGGAGCAGGAAGAGACAGTTGCTTCATCTTAGTGGTAGAACTGGAAAGAGAGAGAGAGAGAGAGTATTAGGAATACACCCAAATATATTAGGAATATACCCAAATGTATTAGGAATACACCCAACTATATTAGGAATATACCCAAATGTATTAGGAATACACCCAAATGTATTAGGAATACACCCAAATGTATTAGGAATACACCCAAATGTATTAGGAATACACCTAAATGTATTAGGAATACATCCAAATGTATTAGGAATATATCCAAATGTATTAGGAATACACTCAAATGTTAGGAATACATGGTCATATGTCGTGAATTGGTATATCATATAAGGTGGAGTAGTTACAAATGTTTAAATTTTTTGTGTTAAGACATCAATATTTATTTATTTTTTATTTATAACATTCGGCCGAAGCCAGGCTAATCCCAATAGTGCTCAGAGGCTACTAAATTTAAGGGACGCCATACGGATATGACGGGACAGGGATATGGGAAGAGGTCCGATTTTTAGATGCAGGAGGAAAACCGAGCACCCGGAGAAAACCTGCGAGGACGAGCATGGATCGGCAACCAAACTCACATGTGGCGCCTGGGAATTGAACCGGCCACAGTGGTGAGAAGCGAGTGAGAAGACCACTACACTAACCCACCCTCCCATATATGATTTGACTTTTTGAAAAAAATAATATAAGTTGGAAGTACTTTATTGCATGAAGTAAGGTATCATTTTATTCCTCATTCTGTCTTCTTTTAAATAAAGAAAACCCCAGCAGTCAGTGGGAGAGCAGCCATAGAGTTTACACACAAATTGGTCAAAATGAAGCCTTTTTAAAGTGTCATATCCTAATAAAGTCAGTATTTTTAATGCAGTGGTGTAACTAGGGGGGAAAAGGGGGAAAGGGGGGGGGGCAACGTGCCCCGGGTGCTACCACTAGGGGGTGCCAAATCGCCAAATCATAATGCCGAATATGAAAGTGACGTACTAGCTGTGTCTATCAGTGTAGAAATTTTCAGAAAAAGGGGGGTCATTCGGTGTTGGCAATGTCAAAAATGGGGTACGTGATTTTGTATGGGAGCGCCCAAAATTTCACATCATTAAAGGTGAACCTCATTGAAAATAAAGTTATATATCAATGGAAAGCTTATGATGACAGGAAGCAGAAAAGAATATTTTTTATTTGCCTAACGCACCAGGATAGACATAATCTCCATGCAAAGATTGGATATTGGCACCCCCCTAAATTACAAAACGAAATCGTTCAAATTGGGCGCTTTTGATGATGACGTCAGCAGGGGGACACACAGTTACGTACGGGTTTGATTGTAAACACAATGTCCATGCATTACTGTGGCATGCATCGGGCCAATGCACGAACTCAGTCATTGTCAACTTACTTTACATGAAAAATATCTTCAATAAAATAAGAATAACATGAAGGAAACATCATGATCAAATCAAGAATGAAGTTCCTGAATAAAGTGTGTGGATTAAAAATGGGAAAAGTGCTGGCCGGGTGATTTGGGATAGGCCAGGCCATCCACGATATGCAGGGAATATTACAGTAAAGCACCGAAGAGCGAAGATTCGGCCAAGAACCGGAATGAAAACAGATTGTAAAAAATAACTGCTAGTATACCAGTTCAGATCGTCACACCAAGTTGAGATGAACTTATCACAATGAGAAAATGAAGGAATATAATAAGGTACATGTACGGGATTTTTTAATTATTTCTTAACTTTACAACCGGTCATGTATGATAGGCTAACTCGTAGATACATACGGGGCGGGGTGAACTCAGTGACTCGACTGACTATGACTGAGTCTCAGTGCAGTCGCCGAGTGTTCCGTATCCGCGACTGTACGTACTGTACTTGCAGACAAAATGACCGATTTGATATTCACATTCTGATATTTCCAACTTATTGCTACTTCATTAGCAAAATTTATTCCTGTAAATGTTCCAAATATAAGGGAACGATTGATCAAATCTGCTGAAACACGGCGCAAACTTGTGCTACCGGAGAGACGAAGCGAGTCGCTGTGTTTGCCCACCTTGATCGGTATGCGGCTGCCTGTAATTTCTTCAGCATAAAAGCAGCAATTTACGCATCGTGTTCGGTAATCCATAAAACATGAATGTTTCACTTTTTCAGTACACTGATTGTAGTATCATTAAAAGAATCGTGACACAAGTGACAATATTTTAATTTTATTCAGATTTCAGAATTCCATCAAATAACGGTCTACTAAGCGTAAATTGTATTTATTTTATAATAAAGTATCTGTTTCTTTCAATCGTGAGTGTGTCGGGATTGTGTGGAAAGAATGTACCGGAGAATGTATTACCGCAATGCGCTAAATACGGGGCTAAATATGAAAACCTTTATAGGATGGATTTGATGAAATCGGCGGTTTTTTTATTAATTTTTTGATTACTACAAGACGATATTTTTAAAAATCAGATATTTTAAAATGAATCAAGAATAGGGAATGTCACAAACAAGTTATTTAATTTGTTATTCGATCATGTTTATTCAGTCCATGACATGAACGGCATACGGTAGCAGCAATCATTTGCGCATGGAATTGATCCCAGCGAAATTCAAACTCAATTACCCAGTTATACCCAGCCAGCCTGACTGATTTTGGCAAAATTTACGGAACATTTTCGTGTTGACAATAATTCTATTATTTCTAATATATATAGAAGGAATCAGCAACTTGAAGATTCTTCTCATTTCAAGCTTTATTGTGAAAATTAAACTTGCCGGGCAGCTTGCAAAGTACAGGAAGCAAGTCTTGTTTACGTGTTTCCGAGTAGGATCACGTGATCTGCGAACCCTGAGCTCACGCCACGAGCATTCTCAAGGTCAAAGACGATTGATTTGGGTGCTTTTTGGGCGCCTAAAAAAAGACCAAAAATTCATTCATTTTTTTAATTTTTCAGCTTTATTGGCCATCAAAAAAATCGGAAAAAATTATTTTTAATATCCTGATATCATAAGCTTTCCATTGATATATAACTTTATTTTCAATGAGGTTCACCTTTAACAATCAAAAATAGCTTTTTACCCAATTTTACAGTACAAAATAGACAAAACTCATTTATTTTTTTCAAAAAGTCAAATCAATTCTTGCGTTTCACAATACGTTGCGCCTCCAGCGGTCGCTGGGTCGAGGCCAAAAATACACAGTGTATCATGGAAAAATGAGTCGACATCCAAAGTCCGCGTAATACGAATACAATACAGGAACATACATCATTGTGGGTTTAAATGTCATTATAATGATGTTACATGCAAATGCACACTAAAACAACAATTTACAACTATAGTAAATCCATTTTCTATCTATCGATCACAGGGAATCCTTTGTGGAGCTGTTTTCAACATATTTATTATCACACTCGCGTGAAAATTCAATAGCAGCTAGAACGGCGATGTTGACTCTGGAGTTTAAAATTTGACTGCCAAAAGCAACCGCTGGCGGCGCATCGTATTGTGAAATGCGAGAATTAATCCATGTTTAGATGCTGGCAGTGATAAATGGAATTTCAGTTCGAAAATGCAAATAAGCAGATGATATATATCACCAAACTATATGCAGCACCAAAGGTCTGAACATCACACTCATGCAGCAGTAGAGTGGATTAAACTAATTGCAGTCAAATAAGTACATTACTCATTAATATTCATAAATATGTCGATAACATATCGCCAAATTATACAGCGCCATGCAGAAATCATCCTATCACCCGACCAAAAGTGCACCATCTGTTATAGGCTTCAGTTGCTTCTGCCCGGACAGCCGGACCACCAATGATCCATTTCAGTCGTCCATCTTCAGTCAGTACCGGTACTCCAAAATAGCAGCCTTGAAGGCTAAACTAGGAGGAAACTTGCTGATGACCTCTCCGCCGGTGCAGTGTCAACTCAAGGTGCAGAATAAACAAGCTCAGGAGACGGGTGCAATCAAACAGGTATATAATACAGGAAAACGTGCTGGTGCGGATGCTGTGCGTGCTGCTATTTAGAGACTTCTGAGGCTGGGTGGTGGACGCATCTCCCTAATTGGAGTGCTGCCAACCGAAACATCTAGATGGATGGACTGCAACTGAAGGAAGTCTGTTCCAGATTTGGACCGTCCGTGGATAAAAGGAGTATCCAAAGGTATCTACTTTTGAACTGATTTGACTACGCCATATCAATTACACCCCGCCCACACACCCGTGGAGGTGACTAACACACGGGGGGCAAAAATTAATACAACTAGTGATATACATAAAAGAAAAAATATCTATTACATGTACGTATGGTGATATTGAGGAGATGATTGAGAGGCCAATAAGGCCATATGATCATGCCATGAACAAAATGTTTCAACAATACATAAAATCAAAATATAATATCTTTTGGTTATATTCATGAGTTAAGACTCCATAACATATGTGACACAATCTGGTCCATGGGGGCCAAAGGAGGCATTTTTTGAAAATCATTTACTGAAAACACCAAAGGCCTAGCAGTACTTGGTTCTGAAGTTATGAAGCTTTTTGCTGTCTATTTTCTTATGTATTTTTTTGCTTTTTTTTACTCCATATTTTTACTTTTATCTCAGTTTTAAATTTGCCGCCTTTGGCCCCAATGGACCAGATTGTGTCACATATATACAAATACCATGGCCATACAAGTGATTCAAATAGTGAAATCCACAAATTGTGTGTGTGGTGGGGTGGGTGTGTGATATCGTTAATTAGTAGCTTTACAGTGAAGAATAACGAAAGTGGTGGTAAAATACTTGTAAACGAGATAAAGAAAGTAAAATGGGCTCCATTTGAAATCCCAAATACATGTACATCACTAGCAATCTTGGCATGATAGTATAGTGTGATCGTGTATACGGTGAACAATGATTAAAAAACAAAGATACCCAATTACAACTGTTGGAACATGGCAGATGATGGGATCTCCAATTGAATTCCTTGTGAAGTGTAGAGAAATAGAGAAGGAGATCAAGGGCTTGGGGGAATATTCGGGGTATTCATATTTTGCTTGGGAGTGTATCCAGAACTAACCCATGCTTGTGTATGACACTCCCTGAACATAGACACAATTTGAAATGCTTCATGGTATGATGGGGCCATTTATTCTGAAGGGATGTTTATTCCGAATTAAGAAAAGCAGAATTATTCCGAGGGTCGTTATTCCAAAATTTTGGGTTGCAGTTAGAGAATAAAGCTAGGTATTGTCTTTAGCTGCTGGAGTGCATCTATCGTCTCATATAACACGGGCGTCATTATTTTTTAAAGTAAAACAACGAGACGAAGCCGAGTTGTTTTACGCCAAAAATAATGATGTCACATGTTATATGAGACGATAGATGCACGACAGCGGCTATAAACAATACCTTTCTTCTCATTCTTAAACACTTCATTTTAAATAGATATATCAATCATAAGTATACCAAATTTTAATTAAATTAAATCCTACATTTTACAAGGAATTATCGATCAGTCCTGTTGTTGCTAAACTTGCTATGCACATTCGATTGGTTCAAATGGCACGTACGGTACGAGTATTGCGTTGACACATACGCGCTAAGGTGTGTGATTATCGTGTCATATCACACAGGTAAGAACCAATAAGATTCTTACCTGTGTGATATGACCAATAAGATTGCAAGAACATTCTCAAATGTTTAAGAATAGAGAATAAGGGTACAGGTTATGGTACGGGTTAAGGATTTGCTCAATTCGGAATAACACCCCTTTGGATTACCAGGTAGGAACACAGGTTTATCATAAGATGTGAGGCCGAATTGGGCTACTCCATACACACGCTATGGAAGATGTGACCTTAATCTCCCTCACAGGGAGTGTGAATTTCAAACAGGGCTACATGAATGGGTGACTCCATTTGAAATCTACACCCCCTGTATGGCAGGTTATAGGTTATGTCTTCCATATGAGGTGTATGGACATGGAGTACCGTAGTCGATTATTTATTTTTGTGTGTTTCTGCATGCATGCTGTCTGAATATCATTCCACCATGGATGTTGGACAGCACCAATATACAGGGTGACATAGTCCAAGTTCTCCTTTTCTATTACTGTGGTGTGATCAGTGTGTGGGAATCGTGGACAAAAAATATACAGACCATTCACCAACGGGCAAAGTCCCCAGTGCTTTGTATGCTGTGAATTATTGCATATTCATGAGGGCCGATCGTTAGAACTAGCGTTCGAAATAGGGCCGGTCAGCCGGCCATTGGCCTGTAACTTTTTGGCTTGGCCGGTAATTTTTCTGACTAGCAGTGTAGTTGCAGGCCCGGCTGGCCGGTAACTTTTTAGTTACAGGCCCGGCTGGCCTGTAACTGAGGCATATTTCTAACACTGGTTAGAATGCCAGTGTCTAACAAATCAAGCACACGCCATTCATGGCTATCGTGGATCTGTATTAGGGTTTATTATCAGCACTATGGTGCCTACATGTATGTACATTTAAGCCAAAGATGTCAAAACGGGCACGTAGAATGGGTGTACCAATTTTGTGCGCATGATTCATGAAACGACCGGCCCTCATTAATAGATGATGCTGAACTTTGCCTGTTGCCGAATGGTTTCTATATTATTTTGTCTATGGTGGATACAGTCAAATATTAAACATGAAACCAACTTACTGAAATGTCCATGGTACACTAGCGCTGACATTGGTTGACCTTGCAGCAGAAAAAGTACACTTATAAATAAATACATCATTTTTGATTTAAATAAATCAATAGGCCTATTTTTTATCTTACAAAAAATCCAACTGATATGCAGTAGGCAAAATCTACTTCAAGGATGAAAAAGTGATCAATATACATCTTTAGAATTATGAAATATGGATATTATATATTAGCCAAATAATTAATATTTGAAGAGTTGACGTACGTGATAGGTCAAATACCGTAAAAACTCGATAGTTAGCATATGTGCAATTACTATCGAGCACTTTTAAAACATGCAACCATGAAGAGCCCCATCCACAAAAGTGTAAAGGGTTTTGAGCAAATCATCAATACACATAGTTAACAAGTAAACCTGCAAATATGTGTCTCAACCCCATTAGCTCAGTTGGTAATTAAGTGCCAGAATTTGGTACAATTTCATGTTTTCAAAAGCGCTCGATAGTAAGCACATATGCTAGCTATCAAGTTTTTACGGTATGTCATTCCGGATGGGATTCCTTGAACACTGCATTAAACTATTAGAACTTCCTAGCAATTTCTGCAATAAATAAACAAGCAAGCAAATAAGCATGCAAGCAAGCAAACAAGCAAGCAAACAAGCAAGCAAGCAAAGCAAAGCAAGCAAAGCAAAGCAAGCAAGCAAGCAAGCACGCAAGTAAATACTTTGAAACTTACTTGTGAGATAATGGCGATGAGGATCTCTGTTGGACATTGATGATGTCCTCTTGAACATAGTCATGCTAAAAAAGAACAAGAAATTAACATGAAAAATATAATGACTGGAACTCAAAATATAAAGTAAAATCCAAGAAAAGTCAACAACACTAACGATTTCGTCTGAATAATTTCAGAATAACCATACTCCGTCATCAAGTAAAATATTTTGCCGCACAACCTACCCTTCAGGGTGACAAGACCAGGGTTATAGCCACGCCGGTCCGGGGTAACCGGCACTAAAAAAAAACAAAAAACTTTTTCTTTTTTTTAAAAATTTTTTTCCCCACAAATGTTTTATTTTTATTCATCATAAAAAGAGTAAAAAACCAAAAAAAATTTTTTTTCGGGTATACCCCCTAGCCTATTCCCCGATCCCTTGTGTTCGCTAAAAAGAGTGTGCCCCGAGCCAGCCCTCTAATTGGATAGTAAAATTAGCCGGCACTCAACTTGGGGTAGCTATAACCCTGGACAAGACACATTAGTATCAATCCGTGTTAAAATGTGTGGGGGAGCATTTGGCCTGAATTGTCAAAATAGTGGCTGAAAAGAACAAAAGTGGATCATTTTGCCAAAAGGTGAGGGGCACATTCCCCCCAGGATTGGCGCCCATGACCGGATATACACAATCCCTTTTACCCAGCCTAAGAGAAACATAAATTAACGAAGTTAATAAATAAATTATAAATAATCAATAACTTGATAGAATCAAATCACCTGTCCTGTTAAGCCTGAGTACATTGAGAAAGTCTGTGTTTTAGGTCTACTCTTCAAGGCAGTCAATTGGCCATACAGTCGCTTAGCTGATGGGACTCGGTTTACTGGTGAGCTTCCTCTCCTTGTCGATAGCTTGTTAACCGTGCCAAGACTTGGTTCTACAACTTTGTGAAAGAGAAGTTTTGTTTCAACATCTACATCTGTGGGAATAAAAAGAATGTTTTAAATCCAATTCTTTGGGGAAAATGGGGACACATATATACTATAGACACGGTTGACTGAGAGGGAGGGGAAGGAGAGAGAGAGACAGAGATGGGGGGGGGTAAAGAGAGAAAGAGAAAGAGAGGAGAAAAAAGAAAGGGGCAAGATAGAAAGGAAGCTCTAGACTTATTGTAGATAGTTTATTTACTGTACCAAGGCTTGGCTGTGAAAGAGGAATTTTGTTGCAAAAATCATACTACACCACATGCTCAGTCAAAAGTGACTTGTGGGAGGGGGTACGAGGGGCAAGGCATCCTCCAGGAAGGGGACTTGATGAAAATTGCAAAAAATTGTCAAAAAAGGTTTAAAAAGTAAAAATCAAAAATATACCAGTAATCATCCCTCATACAGGCACGGGACCACGCATTTATGAAAAAGTCTGGAAAAGCACGTAAAACTGGACAAAAACACCTGAAAATGGGCTGAAAATAAATAAAACTGCAGGAATTTTGACATCAAAAAAGACTGGTTCCAGTATTTCCACTGGAAAATCCCATGCCTGCTCATAGGGGAAGAGGGTGGGGAGAGGGGAAATGGTAAGATGAGCAACAGGGGGAAGATGCCACTTTTTGCTATACAACTGCATCTGCTTGTACTAGTCCTAAGGCTTGTTAGTCCGAAAGTTCCCTAGCGTGCTTACCATACACCTCACTTTATCTTATGGACAAGCAAGCAAACCTTATTTACAGACTGTCTAACCTCATTTGTGACTTTTGACAATTTCCTGTCCCATAGACACCAATGTTTACGACAAAAAATTGGGTTACTTTTCAACATTAGGACCTCACCTGAGACGACTTCTGGTCGTTTCACAGCATTTAGAAACCAATGGTTAGGTTTCAGGTCCCCACCTTTTTGGAAAAGTGAGGAGGGAGGTGATTTTTTTTTGTTTTGCTAAATTGACAAAATACAGGTTAGTTTTCACGTAAAATTGACATTGTTAGCCCCTTAAGGGGGTACTACACCCCTCGATAAATTTGTGTCTATTTTTGCATTTTTCTTAAAAACTAATAACACAGTGGTAACAAAAGTTATGTATATTATATAGGGGCAAGGAATCCAATTACTACACTGGAATTTCAGTGACCCATGACAAGCGGTTCGTTATTTATGATAAAAAATAAGGTACCGCTAGGATGTACCTCATTTCCGATCATATATACTGAACCGCTTGTCTTGAGTCACTGAAGTTTCAGTGTAGTAATTGGATACCTTGCCCCAATAATATACATAACTTTTGTTACCAGTGTGTTATTATTTTTGAGAAAAATGCAAAAATAGTCACAAATTTACCACAGGGGTGTAGTACCCCTTAAGAGTTCCACAAAAACACGGGCCAAGTGATTCATTAAAGTATTAAAAATTTAATATGAAAATGGAAATATAAAAAAATATGGACTGATCCCAGATATTGAGGAGGAAGGCGAATAATGTGAAACAAATTACTTTTTTATTTGGCCTTAATTTTTCTGATTCAGATTTTTTTTGCAACCTTCATTGGACTATTCCGGTTGAAATCCATGCACCCCCTATAATGGAAGACATGACACGTACCATTTGAAATTCACACTCATTTTGGAGCAGACGACACTGAATGCGTGACTCCATTTGAAATTCACACTCCCTGTGTGAGAGATTAACGTCAAGTCTTCCATAGGGGGTGTAAGTATTTCAACTGGAATAACCCATTTTGGAGCAGACAACACTGACTCCATTTGAAATTCACACTCCCTGTGTGGAAGATTAATGTCATGTTTTCCATAGGGGGTGTATGGATTTCAACTGAATAGCTCATTCAATTGAATAGCCCATTACCATGTCTGTTTCCATTAGAAACTATATCATGATCAGTGTGACTCAATTCTCTCGGAGAAACTTGTGGTGTCGTCGTCGTCGGAGGCAGCGTGACGGTCAGTGTCTGCTGACTACTTGTCGCTATCATCATGGTATTGATTGGTTCATCTACACCTGAGAGTATCAATATATGATACAACACTGGAAGGAAATAAAATATAAAAACAAAATATTACTATTCTAGCACAATTACATCATCAAAAGTTTGGAGCCTCATCATTACTGTTTGGAGAAACTAAATATATGACTTAACTCGTCTATACAACACCTACAACATGACAACACAGAACCGCAAGACTTATAATGATGGTTCGCCATGATACATCCAGTGCCCCTCTGTTACTAGAACATCATATTTGAGTTCCTTGCAATTGGCTCAAGTGCTTTAAAAAATGTATACTTTTATTGTGATACCTGCTACAGGTTTCGCTGTGTGCGAACATATTTGAAACACAGATTTGAGGTATTCCGAATAGGGTTTACACACAAATAGTGTAATTTAAGGCATTTTCTGTAATCAAGTGATTTGCATTACCTTTTTTAGTTTCTAAATGATTGTTCTTAAGTCTTTACAACATAAAACCAATTAAAAGAAGCAAATATATCAATATACCCCCATTTTTGGAATTTTTTAGTGAAATTTACATATCAATCCTGAATCCTCCATATCAATCCTCAGCTCCACCCTGTTATGTTTTCACTGAAATCAAAATAACTTTAGAATGGTTTAAGCTACATAAATTGTTGTGAGGTATCAATACAAAGAACTCATCAAAAGCTTTAAATTGATAGGTAATTTGTCTAGGTAGGTAACACCCTTAACTAAGAATTAGCATAAAAAATCTTGCACAAAAGTACTGCTCCACCATGTACCCAGTTTAAAACGCATGGCCAGCAGCTTGTTGTTCTGAGTAATTTGACACCATTTTGATTGAAAACGGCCAGAAATCAAGACAGTGTCGGCCAAATAATGACAGATTTGACTTTATTTTCTAGTTTTGGAATTTTGTCACATTATGGATAATATAATGCATTTTTGGCATCTAGTTATACATAGTTTTAGGTCTAGGAAGGCCATGCACTTTGTGTCAAATGAAACTTTTTAGTTTCCTTAAAATTTTGCGGTTTTTGGCCAGCCCTGTTTCATTTTTCAACCGATTTTTTTTAGGTGTCAAAGGTGTCAAAATACTCAGGGAGGATCAGCTGCTTCAAGTTAGTTGGTACCCTAAGCCTTTTGAAACATCACCCTTTTTGGGAGGAGCTGTACAGCCTATCACTATTTCCATCTCAATTTTCAGATACGGTAATTGACTTTTTAATTAAAACTAGCGGGACACCCGCGCTTCGCGCGGGTCCCCGCTAGATGAGTAAATGGGAGCGTTCACTATAACAGGAAGAATTACTGAACAGGTAGAGTCATTGAAAAGGTACATTTTATTCATCTAAATCTGTCTCTTCTTACATTTCCTTTTTGTTTCTTTTCAGTTTCTTCTAAATGGGGCTCTTATCCCGTTCCCGTTATTTTCTAAATCTGTTCTTTCTTACATTTCACTTTTATCTTCCTTTTTTATTTGCTGCTTGTGATTTCCCGTTTCCATGTTAAGGGTGGTCTTAACCCTGGAATTATGGAAACTTTCGGGCTTCATAACTGCTAAATTATTAGTCTAAAGAATATAAAAGTATACATTTTTAGACTGGAAATGACTTGCTACATTCATCTGTGAGGTCCAATTTGGGCCAAAATTCTCATTTTTTGAGAAAATCCCCCAAAACGGGTTTTTTGGCCCAAATTTTTTCGTGCAACGTAACAAAAAAATTGTTTGGCCAAAAAAATTTTTTTATTAATTTTTAAAAACTAGATGAAAATATCTAGGGACCTTTTTTTTATTTTTTTGAATTTTGACCAACAAAATGGTCAAAAATGCAAAATTTTCAAAAAATCATAAAAAGCCTGATTTTCACCAAATTTCAAATATTTTTGGTGAAGTTGGTCAAAATTCAAAAAATGAAAAAACGGTCCCTAGATATTTTTATGTAGTTTTTAAAAAATTAATAAAAAAATTTTTTTGGCCAAACAATATTTTTGTTACGTTGCGAAAAAATTTGGGCCAAAAACCCGCTTTTTGGATTTTCTCCAAAATGAGCATTTTGGCCCAAATTGGACCTCACAGATGAATTTATCAAGTCATTTCCATTCTAAAATGTATACTTTTATATTCTTTAGACTAATAATTTAGCAGTTATGAGGCCCGAAAGTTTTCATAATTCCAGGGTTCAGACCAACCTTAATTCTGTTCTCATTATTTTAGCTTCCTTTTTCTTACAATGTTGCATTTCTTGATTAGTTTCTTTCCTTCTTTGTTTCGTTCCCGTTTCATTTAGTTACTTTAACCCGTACGCCTATTATACGATTATAATAATCGTATCCTCTTTGTCCTCCCAGTCAATTCAATTTTCTTTATTCATTTTAATTCAATTTTTCTTTATTTCTTTAATTCAATTTTTCTTTATGTCATTTTTCTTTATGTCATTGAATTAACAGGAGAGATTACTAAAACGGGAAGAATTGCTGAACAGATTTACATGATGATAGAGACTACTATTTTCCTTTTAATTATTTATTTTAATTTTATTTATTTCCTTTTTAGCTCGCTCGCTCTCTCCATATTTCTTTTTCTTCTTTCAAGTTTATTTCTTTCTTTCATTCTTTTTTCTTTCTTTAATATTTTTGCTTCCTTCCTTCCTAGCCGTATATTTATAGTCTTCGTAGGCCTAATCCTGTTTTCCCGCCGTTATCCCATAACCCAGTACGCAAGTGCATGCGGGTCAAGTGGCGCGCGTTGTGTACGCCGCGCCGACATGCTAACGACGCACTCTCTGCTAGATATGTGTCCACGCGTTGGTTGGCATAGCCTGTAATCTGCCCGAAAAACTCACCTTTTTACTGATTTTGAGGCCAATTCTTGACCGTTTTTAACCAAATAAAGTGCAATGCATTCCCCATATATTCCTCAATCTCCCGTATGAATTTGGCGACATCGGGATCGAAACTGACGGAGCCTTTCAATCTTCATACCCACAACATTAGCCTATTTAAAGTAAGATAATTATAAGTTTTGGTCAAATTGAAAAGGTGATGCGGGCGGGTGGCGGGAAACTTATCATTTCATCCCATGTGCCTAAACTTAAACTTTATATTACTTGTTGCATACATGTACTTCATTTGGAGATGATGGACTGAAGCCATGACAGAGCATGAGAGACTGCGCATGGCCACGACTATGCACATGCAAGTTTCCCACAATGTTTGGTGAGCATATTTCTTCAATATTTTCAGAAGTTGACGTCAAATGTTCTATTCTATATAGTTTGGCAATTAATGTCTTTTGCTAATAGTATGTTTATAGTTGTAATTTTGTGTTTTTGATCGCAAAGATTTGGATATTTTTATTACCCGATTCAAATTCTGAACCCTTCGCAAGGGTGCGGAATTCGGCAGAACTTTGACAATAATGTTGCCTTTTTGGACACTACTCTACGCGTCCATATTGCGAGGTTATCTGCATACAACAGCTTACTACGCACAGCCACGCAAAGAGTATGTTCCACGATGTACACGAATTAAGTAATTTTCCCACTTGAAATTATATAACAATAGGCGATGAGTCAAGTTTGAACGTTTTGTAGTAGGTCGTGCGCCATGAATTGGGGGCCAAATGCGTTATATACAGTACCGGTATACACTAAAAAATTGAACAATTTACATGTTTTTGTACTTTGACTGATCTAATTCATAAACTCTTCATCAAAACCCTATAACTCTATACATGTATCACTGTGTAAAAGCTTAGAGTACCAGGAATACACATGTATACAAACAATTGGTCAATATATACAAGGTGACACAAATGTCATATAGGGTGGAAAAGTTAAATTTTGGTTCAAAAAGTATACAATTTTGTTCCCAGCCCTCAAATTAAGGATCTGAAGGGGCACAGCAACATTTTTAGGGCAAGTTGATAATTGCCTTGGATTTTCACTGAAAAGGCAAGGCAGCACGGTACATGTAATATTTCAAGAGGGCATCATGGCAACTGTTTAAAATTTGAGAAGGGCACCAAGGCAATTTCTCAAAAGTGAAGAAAACACACACAAACAGTCTGGTACCGGTAGATGATTTTATAACATGAAGGTGCAGGGCTGGGGCACCGACGGCAACTTCATTAGAGGGCACGGCAAGTGACTGCCTTGGGTAAAGGACATATTTTGAGGGCATTATACGGCAGTGGGGATGGGCACCCACGGCAAAATGCCATGGGTGCCGTGGGTTAATTCGAGGGCTGTTTGTTCCTCTCTTATTTACTAACATAAACTCCTGTTCTGCTAAGACCTTTGTAGATGTGCTAATAACATTTTACATGTAGGCTTGACGCTTCCAAAGAGAGCAAACTTGTAATGATGAGTTATGTTGCCCAACTGAAATACAGGGTGTTCAAAAGTCGTACCGGTACCGGTACATAATTTTTATGATTTTTATTACATAATCAATCAAAACTTTTTTCCTTCTTGACCTACACAAAAACCAATGGCATATTTGAATTCCTCATCGAATTTCCATCCAAAAAATGGAAACTTTTACAGCAGTAGGGTATTAACTCCTTCAAGAAATATGACCTTCAGAACATTTCGGGGCATCAATGAATAGTTGAATTTACCTAACACAGTAACATAAGGAAAAGCCTACATGTAGAACCCGTGACACAGAATGCAGCACACTTGCAACAAATTAACTTAGCTTGGAATAAAACTGGTCACATTTCAAACTGGACATAAATACCATGTCCAGGTACCATACATAATCCATCTTAATACCTTGCTGGGTTATGAAGTTACAGTAAAAAATATATTTGCGAAGCACTAAAAATCAACATTCCCTATTCTGTCGGTCGGACATCCGGGCATGAACTGGCTGACAATAGCACTGTCCAGAGTGAAAACAACATTCGCATTCACAAGCTATCACACTATTGTGCCAGGTTCGACTCTCTGCAAATAAAAATATGCGATAAGTTGTTTTCACTCCAATGCATGAATGGATGTGACTTGGCCCCGACCGAGAGAATAGGCCTACTTTAACACACGCCTCAACCATAGGATCCTCAACCGTAGGATCCTCCACCCCTAACTTCACATCGTTTGAATTGCAATATCTCAAGAAGTAAATAATGTGTGAAGCTCTTTCTCATGTGAACCACAATGACAATTTGAGCTAGATAAATAAGCTACAAAATGAGCATGATGAGACCAAAACTAGTTTAGTACCCCTCTCCATTCTTGAGATCTGGGACAAAATGTCCTGAATAAAATGAAAAAATGTAACGCCTCCATCTTTTCCTATACCGTACCCAATTCATGACGCACGACCAGTAGGCAGTAGTAAAGTTAATTCTTTATTACTTCCGTGGTCCGAGCTGTGCGCAAAGCGTAGACGAGTCGAGCGTACACACAGAAGAAATAAACAATCACACTGATTGGCTGATCAACGGACTTGACAACAAGCCGGTTGACCAATTGGTCATTGATGCAGCGCGTAAATATACTAAAATGCAGAAAACCTTTGACGAGCGCGACTACCGTGATGTTGCAAATTCGGCGCTAACAACGCGTACGGCGCACAGTTCATTCATAAATTTCCATTCGGCAACATTAGATCGCCTCAGCAGCCAATCAGAGACAAGTGCGTGCAACGCAGTAAATACGCGATGTATCCTTACAATACGCGCTCGTCAAAGGTTTTCTGCATTTTAGTTTAAGCTAACTATAGGCGACCTTTTCAATACTACGGCCGGCTATGCAGTGTATGCGATCGCAATTCACCAGCGCGTACCCGGACCACGGAAGTAATAAAACACAAAATAGCTTTCCATAGACTTTACGTGCAAAATAGGGGTCACGATTTAGTGGTATGAACCCTTTAGTACATTGTTTTTTGTACAGCTAATTAGGAGGTAGAAGAATTCGACAACCTTGTCATTGTCGCCCACTATAATTGATTGAACAATTTATACAGCCATAAAACAAATTAAAACAGAACGCAAACTTACCATTAAGTTATCACATTTCTACATATGTTTTCATCGTTCCCCCTGATAAGTATCATTTATTAAAACATTGTTAATTGTCTTTATTTTTAATGTTTTTGTACATTACGTTTAGGTATCCAAGCTAAACAAATCGGCGAAAGCAAAATAATCTTTATGAGGGCGTGCTTCAAAAGTTAAAATATCATGCCAGATAGCGCTTGCCGTGATCCGATAAGAATTTGATTTGACAGTCTCTCACTCTATGATTCACTAACTAGGGGTTTGAAAAGGGGTCACTGGCCACGAAGGATGAGGGGGGGCAGTGTCATAGTATTTCATAGGTGTAAATCATAGGGCTGACACTCAAAGAATTACGGGAAAACTCAGCAGCTGCCAGGCAATAGCGGCTCCGGCAATTTGCTAAAGGCATCAGGGTTTTCGGGCAGGTCCGATGGAGCTGAAAGGGGGGCACAGATGTTTTGGGCACCGTTTCAAGGCATAAGCACTAATTTAAAGGTGTAGCATAGCACAATTTAGTTGGGTTTCTCATAGACTTAACTCATGATGGGGGATGGGAGAGGTGCCAAAAGGTTTTTTAGCACGTCAAAAAAGGCCAAGCGATTTTTGGCTGAGACCATTTTGAGAATCCCTCCTGAGGTAGGCCTATTCATAATAAATATTGCACATAGGCCTACCGGTAATTAACTATGATTTTTGGCATTCGGTGATAATGGTAAAAAAATATGTGATCATTGGGTGAGAGATGAGCTAAATTATAGGGGGAATTGGGTGAGATCTTGGGTGAGATCATGCCCTTTTTTTACGGGATGCGAGAGCCAAAACTCGGTCCCACTGAGCCTCGAAAATTTAATATCAAATGGCTTTTCTTATCAAAATAAGTAGGCCCTAGAACAAAATCATGCAGCAGGCCCTAATAAATGAAAGTTGCTGGTCTACATGCTCAAATTGAAAAATAAGGGCCTTTGGACATGTTGGATGACAGACTGGGAAAAAGGGGGTCTTTGAGTGACAACTTCCTGTAAAAGTCAATATTTTCGCGAGAAGATATTTTCGCGATTTTGAAGATTTTGTTAATTGCGCGAGAATTAAATTTCGCGGTTTTGATATTGATGCAATAGAAACCTACATGTAATGCAAAAGTTTTTATTTTCGCGATCTTATGTCCACTTGCGAAATTCGCGAAAATAAAACCCTCGCGAAAATTTCTACTTTTACAGTACTATACCAATATAAGCAGTAGATAGCTACTTCATCAACACCAATAGCAGCCGTAGACTACTTCATCAATACCCATATCAGTAGTAGATAACTACTTCATCACACCAATATCCGAGAAAAATATTGGTTTTTCGCGCACACCCTAATACCCATAACAGCAGTAGATAGCTAGTATACTTCAACAATACTAATATCAGCAGTGTAGATATCTACTTCGTCAATACCCATATCAGCAGTAGATAGATACTTCATCAATACCCACATAAGCAGTAGATAGCTACATCGATACCAATATCAGCAGTGGATAACTACTTCATCAATACCAATGCCAACAGTCATAGCTACTTCATCATCACCAATATCAGCAGTAGATAGCTACTTCATCAATATCCATATCAGCAGTAGATATCTACTTCATCAATACCAATATCAGCAGTTGATACCTACTTCAATACCAATATCAGCAGTAAATAGCTACTTCATCAACACCCTTATCAGCAGTAGATAGCTGCATCAATACCAATATCAGCAGTTGATAGCAACTTTGTCAATACCAATGCCAACAGTAGATAGCTACTTCATCAACACCAATATCAGCAGTAGATAGCTACTTTATCAATACCAATAGCAGCTAGCAGTAGATAACTACTTCATCACACTCTACTACCCAGGCCATATCAGCAGTAGATAACTACTGCATCAATACCAATATCAGCAGTAGATGTAGTTACTTTATCAATACCACATAAGCAGTAGATAGCTACTTCATCAATACTCATATCAGCAGTAGATAACTACTTCATCAATACCAATATCAGCAGTAGATGTAGTTACTTTATCAATGCCCATATCAGCAGTAGATATAGTTACTTCATCAATACCAATATCAGCAGTAGATGTAGTTACTTTATCAATACCAATATCAGCAGTAGATATAGTTATTTTAGCAGTCAAGTTAGCTCAATCGATAAGGCGTTCGACTATGGTGCGAGAGGTTGCGAGTTCGAACCCTGGTGGTGCCTAGTATGTTCTCGTGGAAAAATTGAGTTAGCTTGAAATTCCCTTGGACAAGGAACTCACTGCTAATTTGTCTCGTTGTAACCTGTACGAAACTCGGGGAGCTGATCCTGGTTGCGGCTATTTGTGGAATGTCTAGGGTGTGCGCTCTTGAAGCAGCAAAGTCCCTGAATTGTTGTTTATTGGTTTATGGAATGATGTGGGGCCATAGTGGTCAGCGACAACCTGTAAAGTGTGCTGAGGCTTGTGGATCAACGCCTAGGCGTTGTGCCTGTGCGTAGCGCACTATAAATCACTGCGCTTTTTAAAAAAAATTTTATTATCAATACCCACATCAGCAGTAGACGCAGTTACTTTATCAATACCCATATCAGCAGTAGATATAGTTAACTTCATCAATACCAATATCAGCAGTAGATATAGTTACTTCATCAATACCAATATCAGCAGTAAATATAGTTACTTCATCAATACCAATATCAGCAGTAGACAGTGTTCGAAATAAGTACTTATCCTCTTGTCCTCTTGTCCAAAAATCACTGGGGACAACCATATTGAGCTATGTACTTATCCCCTGGACAATCACTATATTTTACCTCCAAAAGTATGACAAATTATGGGGACAACCAAAATGTATTGAGGACAAGCAGAATTTATGCTTTAGTTATCCTCAGGATAACCTCCAGATTTTCCTTATTTCGGACACTGGCAGTAGATATAGTTACTTCATCAATACCAATATCAGCAGTAGATATAATTACTTTATCATTACCCATATCAGCAGCAAACAAAGACTCAAGACATCTTGGAAACAGCCAAACACAGGAAATGGAATTGGGCAGGGCATATCAGCAGAAGAACAGACAACAGATGGACTACAGCAATTACTGTATGGAGACCGATGGTGGGAAACAGAAACCGGGGAAGACAGTGCAAGCGATGGAGAGACGAGATAGATCAGTACTGGGGAACAGTAAATTGGATCAGCAAGGCAAGAGATAGAGCTACCTGGCGGAGACATGCTGAGGCTTTCGTCCAGCAGTGGACCGACAATGGCTGATGATGATGATATCAGCAGTAGATATAGTTACTTCATCAATACCAATATCAGCAGTAGATAACGATTTCATCAATACCGATATCAGCAGTAGATAACTACTTTGTGCAGAAGTAACTATATCTACATATAGCTACTTCATCGATACCAATATAAGCAGATGTAGTTAATAATATCAATACCCATATCAGCAGTAGATATAGTTACTTTATCAATACTCATATCAGCAGTAGATATAGTTACTTCATCAATACCAATATCAGCAGTAGATATAGTTACTTCATCAATACCAATATCAACAGTAGATATAGTTACTTCATCAATATCAATATCAGCAGTAGATAGCTACTTCATCAATACCAATATCAGCAGTAGATAGCTACTTCATCAACACCAATATCAGCAGTAGATAGCTACTTCATTAATACCAATATCAGCAGTAGATAACGATGTCATCAATACCAATATCAGCAGTAGATATAGTTACTTCATCAATACCAATATCAACAGTAGATATAGTTACTTCATCAATACCAATATCAGCAGTAGATAGCTCCTTCATCATTGCCAATATCAGCAGTAAACAGCTACTTCATCAACACCCACATCAGCAGTATATAGTTACTTAATCAATACCAATATCTGCAGATGTAGTTACTTTATCAATACCAATATCAGCAGTAGATAGCTACTACCAATATCAGAAATGGATAGCTACTTCATCAATACTCATATCAGCAGTAGAAAGCTACTTCATCAATACCAATATCAGCAGTAGATGTAGTTACTTCATCAATACCAATATCAGCAGTAGAAGTAGTTACTTCATCAATACCAATATCAGCAGTAGATATAGTTACTTCATCAATACCAATATCGGCAGCAGATGTAGTTACTTCATCAATACCAATATCAGCAGTAGATATAGTAACTTCATCAATAATAATTATCAGCAGTAGAATATAGTTACCATTTCAATACCAATCAGCAGTAGATGTAGTTACTTCATCAATACCAATATCAGCAGTGTAGATATAGTTACTTCATCAATACCAATATCTGCAGTAGATACAGTTATTTAATCAATACCAATATCAGCTGTAGATATAGTTACTTTATCAATACCCATATTGGCTGTAGATATTTTTACTTCATCAATACCAATATCAGCAGTAGATGTAGTTACTTCAATACCAATATCAGAAGTAGATGTAGTTACTTCATTACCAATATCAGCAGTAGATGTAGTTACTTCATCAATACCAATATCAGCAGTAGATGTAGTTACTTCATCAATACCAATATCAGCAGTAGATGTAGTTACTTCATCAATACCAATATCAGTAGATATACGTCTAGCCCTTTTCTATTCACAGATTATCCATTGTATTTCTTTTGTTTAAGGTTCGCTGCCCACACCATTACCTAGAGTAATGGAGGTGGCTAGCTGCCCAGAGACCATTATCAACACAATAGCTCAAGATAACGGTCTCGGGCTGCGAGCTAAACAAAAGGAATACCATGGACATTCTAGAAACACTATGGAAAGGATCACAACATACATGTAGAATCTGAGTTTGTTACTAGTCTCAGGTAGATTTAGAAAACAAATGCATTTACAGCTCAATTTAAATGCAAATGTTACATGGCAAGAGAAAATTATAGAGGGCTACTGCAGTCCATATAACATTAACAATACTATTTTATAGAACACCACTGGTGCTCAATTAATAAAGATAGTTAAATTTATGCAAATTAAAATTTAATTAGCATAACGAGGTAATACTCATAAATGAAAAGTAACCGTTTCGTTGAAGTATACTCAGTACATGTATATAAACTTGCCATTAGTTTCTAGAAGGGAATCTGTCTTTATCCTTGCCCAACCCAAAAACGCTCAACGGTCCATGCTAATTAGCTACTAGGCAAGAACCCCCGGGATACTACCCGACCAGGGGAGCTTCGCAACTAACCAGCGGTACTCATTACAAGTCAAGAGGCTGGGAGTGCAAAGCCTTACTGTGACCTACCCATAATGGGGAGCACCATTGGACACACATTACTAGGTGTTTCAAATATCTGGTTACTCACATTTTTCTAAAATATAAATGTCATGGTGTTGAAACCCTAGAACAAACATTGACTACTCTTTGCATTATTCACTAATCATTTGAATAACAACGGTCACGGGGTGAATACACTCCAGCGGATTAATAACCTACCAAACCATTTCAAATACAAATGTAAATTGAGATCAATAACTATTATTGATTTGATAATGCTGGCGTCTGAGGTGTTAGTGTTTTTAATTCAAGAAAGTACAGTTTGGCATTAAACTTATTTTTAAACAATTATATATACATATTTTGATGCAAACAATTTAATTTTGCTTTCGTCAGATATGTAAGATAAGCGGTTCAAAACAGACCATTACCAGAAATAATGGGTGTGTTGTTCATAACTGGCTCAATGTTATTTGGTTTGAGGTTGAGCTCAACCTCAAACCAACTAACATTGAGCCAGTCATGAACAACACGCCCATTATTTCTGATAATGGTCTGTTTCTCACCCTTTATCTACTACATATACATGTATCCACATGTACAAGCCAGTAGTATGTCCTTCGAAAATGATCCATTGTACCCTGGCCCCATTTACAAAGGATATACTATTGGCTTGAACAGGTGCGTGTGAAACAAAGAACATCAATACAGCAGCTAGGATGTCTCAAAACTACAACTTGCGACTTTACGCTCATTTCGGGTTAGCAGGTCACATATGAGCAGTATAATTTATATTGACTACAGACGATAACCAACTTGATGGTGTCAAGATTCCAAATATTTTATTCACATATTCTTCAGAGAATGCATGGTGGTACATACTATTAGGCTATTCCAGTTAATATCCATATATACCCGCAACAGAAAACTTGGCCTTAATCCACACAGGTAGTGTGAATTTTAAATGGGACTACCTTGGAATGACTCCATTTGAAATTCACACTCCCTGTGTGGAAGACTAAGGTTATGTATGTCTCCAGGGGAGTGTATGTATTCAACTATTAGGCTATTCCAGTTAAAATCCATACCCGCAACGGTAAACATGGCCTTAATCCACACAGGGAGTGTGAATTCCAAATGGGACTACCTTGGAATGACTCCATTTGAAATTCACACTCCCTGTGTGGAAGACTAAGGTTATGTATGTCTCCAGGGGTGTGTATGCATTCAACTATTAGGCTATTCCAGTTAAAATCCATACCCGCTTCCGGGAAACATGGCCTTAATCCACACAGGGAGTGTGAATTCCAACTGGGACTACCTTGGAATGACTCCATTTGAAATTCACACTCCCTGTGTGGAAGACTAAGGTTATGTATGTCTCCAGGGGTGTGTATGCATTCAACTATTAGGCTATTCCAGTTAAAATCCATACCCGCTACGGTAAACATGGCCTTAATCCACACAGGGAGTGTGAATTCCAACTGGGACTACCTTGGAATGACTCCATTTGAAATTCACACTCCCTGTGTGGAAGACTAAGGTTATGTCTCCAGGGGAGTCTATGCATTCAACTGGAATAGCCCATGATCACAATATACTTATATTTACAATAAAAGTATACACAATAACAGTAAAATATTAATCAATAAAATAATACCTTATTCATTTAGGGGACAACCCAAAAGTTTGATGACGTAATGTAAATGAAAGTGGTTTCATCAGGAGACTAATGGATGTTCATTATAGAAGGTCATCAGACTTTTGGTTTATTCCCTGTGTAACATGATTGAATCCTTAAGGGAATAAACCAAAAGTATGATGACACAAAGAACTTGTACTGCACACCCTGTCAAACAAAATTTTAAGTACCCCTCCACCCAACACTGCCCCCCCCCCGCCAAAAAAAAACCATGTACACTGTGAAATGGGAGAACAAATTAACACAAATTGAAGTCTTGGGAATACACCCAAATGTAT
Source organism: Amphiura filiformis (assembly GCF_039555335.1). Taxonomy (NCBI): domain Eukaryota; kingdom Metazoa; phylum Echinodermata; class Ophiuroidea; order Amphilepidida; family Amphiuridae; genus Amphiura; species Amphiura filiformis. Next base: position 87,747 of record NW_027305519.1, on the reverse strand, counting down.
TAGGAATACACCCAAAGGAAGTAGGAATACACCCAAATGTCTCAGGAATACACCCAAATGTCTCAGGAATACACCCAAATGTATTAGGAATACACCCAAATGCCTTGGGAATACAACCAATTGTCTAGGAATACAACCAAATGTATTAGGAATACACCCAAATGTATTAGGAATACACCCAAATGTATTAGGAATACATCCAAATGTATTAGAAATACGTCCAAATGTATTAGGAATACACCCAAATGTATTAGAAATACACCCAAAAGGCCCTGACAATTTTAGTGTTAACGAGATTCTACTGTAAGATGCATCGCTATTAGTCAGATGGATAGAAACATAATTAACACATTTGGGTGTATTCCTAATACATTTGGGTGCATTCCAAAACATTTGGGTGCATCCCTAATAGGCCTACATTTGGGTGTATTTTCTAAGACATTTGGGTGTATTCCTACCACATTTGGGTGTATTTTCTAAGACATTTGGGTGTATTCCCAAGAATTTGGGCACAAATTACCACAGACAAACTACAATCAAAGTCCCCATGCTTTGTATGCTGTGAATTATCGCATATTCATGAGCGCAAATCGTTCGATCATGCATTTCTTACAATTACGCCAGCATTGCGTGACTTTGCGTATACGCGATTGAGCGCTGCGTGTGTGTTCAGGAAAGACTGTTTCATCTGTTGCACTTCATGGGATGATCGGTCCTCATTATTGGGTGCTGCTGGGATTTTGACTGATTGTAATTCATTGCTGATAGTCTGTGCAAAGGCTCATTTTTTTTGCCTTCGAAAGGTATTAGTTATCAGCCCCATTATTCCTAATTCCTTTTTTTTCCGATGAAGGCACCAGTCAAAATATAACATTGTTGGGCAAGAAAAACTTTGTATGATTGTGCTTTTGGCCCCTGAACATGTTTAAAACAAAACTGCCATGAAGTTATATAAGAGGTTTTGCTTTAAACATGTTCAGGGGCCAATGACACAATGCCAAACGATTGTGTTTTGTGGCACTCAAAAGGCTGAATGCAGTGGAAGTGCCCCCCTCCCCCCGGAATGTGGTGCATGATGGGAAGTAGGGAAAAAGGTTTATTAAATACATGCTGTAATTCAGCTTGCATGTTGCATTTATGCAAGGAATGCTGGGAAGAGTTTATTGATGGCCTTGGCTTTTTTCAAACCATCCGGGTTTCATGATTGCCGTCCAAAATATGACGGAAGGGTCACTGGCTAGCTAGCCGTTGATTTGCAACATTTGTGGCATGTTGGTGCTATAGTTACTAGTCAACCCATCGTGATCGACTTGATGGTTTTGTCAGGCTTCGCTGATTTATCAGTGCTAGTTAAGAATATTTTCTCATGTTCTAGCCCAGTGTCACTCCATGTAGCTCTCCATTCATCAGGTCCTAATAAAGTATGACATGTAATCCACCTACTTGCTGCATCTGGGCAATGCATACTGGGTAGAGTTTAGAATATTTTCTCATGTGCTAGTCCAGTGTCACTCCATGTAGCCCTCCAATCATCAGGTCCTAATAAAGTATGACCTGTAATCCACCCAGCTTGCTGCATCTGGGCAATGCATTCTGGGTAGAGTTTAGAATATTTTCTCATGTTCTAGCCCAGTGTCACTCCATGTAGCTTTCCATTCATCAGGTCCTAATAAAGTATGACTTGCAATCCACCCAGCTTGCTGCATCTGAGCAATGCATTCTGGGTAGAGTTTAGAATATTTTCTCATGTGCTAGCCCAGTGTCACTCCATGTAGCTCTCCATTCATCAGGTCCTAATAAAGTATGACTTGTAATCCACCCACTTGCTGCATCTGAGCAATGCATTCTGGGTAGAGTTTAGAATATTTTCTCATGTTCTAGCCCAGTGTCACTCCATGTAGCTCTCCATTCATCAGGTCCTAATAAAGTATGACTTGTAATCCACCCACTTGCTGCATCTGGGCAATGCATTCTGGGTAGAGTTTAGAATATTTTCTCATGTGCTAGCCCAGTGTCACTCCATGTAGCTCTCCATTCATCAGGTCCTAATAAAGTATGACTTGTAATCCACCCACTTGCTGCATCTGAGCAATGCATTCTGGGTAGAGTTTAGAATATTTTCTCATGTTCTAGCCCAGTGTCACTCCATGTAGCTCTCCATTCATCAGGTCCTAATAAAGTATGACTTGTAATCCACCCAGCTTGCTGCATCTGAGCAATGCATGTTGGGAAGAGTTTATTACATGTTTGGTTTGCCAGTCTTATCACCTGCCAGCACTCAGCATTGGATAAGGGGCCACCTATTAAAGAAAGTATAGAAAAAACAGCTCAATTCTTGTCAATTTTTTGGACCAAAAAACATGCACTTTAGGGTATTTTTAGGATGCTGTGATAATCAACCCTTGGTTTATGCACTCTGACTTTTTGCAAACATAATTCTATTTTAAATTGTGGGATAGGCTTTTACGACGGGAATTCATAACAATTAGTGAGTTTTTATCGGATTCGCCGTCGGACAAGTTTATTGTCAAATAAACTTATTTACAAATAAACTTTGTAGTACCTACCATTTGTAAACACATCAATGAGATCTTTAACAAAATGACTAGGAGCTTGTCGCTGTATCTGAAAATGGGTGTGATACAAAAACAAATTTTGCAATATAGTAGCTTGAAATTATTTTTCACAATAATTGAATGGGCCATTCCAGATGAAATCCACACCCCTTATGGAATACATGTCCTTAATCTTCCACAGAGAGAGAGAGTGTAGATTTCAAATGGGGTTACCTGAATGTGTGACTCCATTTAAAATCTACATCCCCTGTCTTGGAGATTAAAGTCATGTCTTCCATAGTGGGTGTATGGATTTCAACTGGAAGTGCCCAATCATGTGTTTTATAATGTGTTTAGGGACTGTTCAGAAACACTTGTTAGGGGGGCTGATGCTAAAGGGGGGTCCTTAAAAGTTTTGACCCTCCCAAGGGGGGGGGGGGGGGGAGCTGAAAAATTGACCACAAATTTTCATGGGAAAATTTAGTTGATTTTCTATGGGGTTGACCCATAATTTTCATGTCAAAAAGGGGGGCCCTGAAATTGTTGAGATTTGAAAAGGGGGGCCCCGAAAAATTTCCCAGATGAAATTTTTTGCATCAGCCCCCCCCCCCAAGTGTTTGTGAACGATCCCTTAGATGGAGTCTGATAACATGGTTTTTATAATGCATGCACATAAAAGAGGTAGAGACATATTTTGCCTTGGCCATCTTTTACACAAAGGATATTATACTGTCAGTCCCATGTATACAAGGACCATTTTATTTATTATTATTATTTCAAAGAACTTATAAAGCGCATTTCCCATGGACCAATGCGCTGTACAAAGAAAATAAAAATACACAGCATGGCATTAAGAACAACAATATATCACAATGTGGTAAAATATACTCCTAATTACTTCAAAAAATTTGATTAAATCATATATGCGCAACAATCTGAAGCACAATTAGAATAATTAAAAATACACAGTATCAATACCAAAAATACACAGCATGGCAATAAATCACAACGTGGTAAAATATCTTCCTATATCAAAAATTTGATTAAAACAGATATGCGCAGCAATCTGAAGCACAATTAGAATAGTTAAAAATACACCTGAACCCAATTAGGGATATATATCATTATAAAATACATATTATTATCTGTACACAACAGGAGTGAATATCTACAAACAGGTCTATGAAAATACATAATGGTAAAAAAACAAAAAACATAACAAAGACCTAATATTTTGGAAAAAAGTTTCTTAAAAGATTGCACATTAGGAGCGTCACGCCATGTCACCTGAATGTAGCTTAGTCAGTCCTACATGTGCATTTGTAGCTTACGGTCTTACCGGGTGGTTCTCAGAAGCTTGTTTCTTTGCAAACATGACAATCTCCGCCTGGAAGCAGGCTTTGATCACGTCTTCAGCCGTTGCATTATGATGAAGTACTACATTAATTTCACCTGCACAAAAGAGAGAAAAAGAATAAATGAACAATTCTAGCAGCTGTGTTAGGCTACTTCATAAAATTTGCTTAATTTAATGCCCATGTCACCCATGGGTGTCACCATACCAAGACCACCAAGTGATCTGCACCGTAAAGCTAACAGATAGAAACTTTTCAGACAAATATCATCAAAATTACTGACAACTTATATTTATACATAATATATATTTCATCTTGTCAAAACCAAAAGTTACTTCCTGACCTGACAGTTTCGACCATCTTGGACGATGGCCATCTTCAGAGTGATGATTTTCCACCAACAGAGGGCAAACCAGTGCCTCAAAGTGGGCCCATTTATTATACATTGGGAGATTCTGAATTTTTTCATGTTTTCAAAAACTAAATTTTGAAAGTATTTACTACCGGAAAAAAGGTATCGGCAGAAACTCTTACAATAATATGCTTCTATTGCCTAAGCTAGCTGTCCAGTTGCAATCCAGACACCCCCCTATGAAATACATGACCTTAATCTTGCACACAATGAGTGTAGATTTTAAATGGAGTCACCCATTTAACAAATTCACACTCCCTGTGTGGGAGATAAATATCATAGGATTTCAACTGGAATAGCCTAACAGATCATGGTCAAACAATTAAAGTTTCAAAAGAAAAAGAGGCATAGGTTGGGATATATGCTCACTAAGTTGGCATTTTTAGCCCCATGGAGTATGGACACTACTGTCTTTCTAACATAGCCACTGATTGGTTAATTATATGATATAATTATCTGAGTAACCAATCAAAATAGAGCTTTTAGAGCTCTCATCAATTTTAAGCTAAATCCCCTTCAGCATTACTGACCATCCTTACCATATCTCAATCAGCGGTCGAATTCGACGGTATCGCATCGCAAAATGCGATGCAATTTCCATCAACTGATATGCACTTTTCCAAAATGCATAGCTAAAAGTGCTATACATAAATTTGAGCTAAATTCCACGCCGTATTTACCTCAAAAGTTCCCCCAATGCATCGCGATTTTCGAGCCAAATTCTACATCACATTTTTTTGGCATTTTGACACAAAGCACGTGGGGTTATCCCTTAAGCTAGCAATGTAATGCCCCAGGTAATTTTGGTGGTTCCCGAATCTGTCAAGCTCTTGCAAAAGCAAAATTACGTCTGTCAAATCAACAGCTATCAGCAAAAAACCTGACCTCTGACAGTTGCTAGGATATGTTTTCAAGTAGTTTCAATACCCCCTGAAGCTGTATATGCCAACTGCGCATAAAAAAATTGTTTATATGTTTACTGAGCATCGGTTTCAAAATACCCGCGTTATGTCGCGATAATGAGCTCATGAATAATTAATGAGGGAAATGTCAATGGCGATATTACACATAAATTTTGACTTCTTGAAAACAATCGTGAATTCTGATGGCTTTTAAGCATAAAATCCAGCACAGACATGAATTTATTGATGATAAATAAATGATGAACACATACAACCTGTATTTTCTTGGATATATTTGATATTTTATTAGCAACAAGGTGAGTTTGGGAAATGTGTGTGATGCGCGAATACTTTATATTGGCGGCAGTGATAGCCGAGATTTGATGACAATGACAGAAGTTGTAGATTCGCTACGCAAACACAAATATTGCATCGCCAAATGCTACACTTTCTCTTTTTTTTTGCATAGCAAAATAATTGCGATGCAAAATTTGGAAACTGCTATACAAACATGTGTTTTGCATAGCACAAACAGCTATGCAAAAAAATTGACTGAATTTGAACCCTGATCTCAATATATGATATACCTCTTTGTAACCAATCAAAATAGTTCTTGGAGGCAGAAAATGGGGTTAAATGTACTGCCTGGTTATTGCTAGTTCACAGAGAAAAAGGTTCAACTGTAATTCAGGGATTTCAAGGACTTTAAATTGGGGGGGGGGGTACAAGTTTGGTTTGGGTAGGGGTGCTGTTGGGAATTTGAAAGTGGACCCCTCCATATACCAACTTTCAAAGAAATTTGGACACATCGCTACATCAAAAGTCCAAATTTTGGCCAAATTTTAATTTTTACCGAACCAAAATTGGCTTTGAAAAATGGGTTATTGATATACCAAATGGCTGAAAATGAGACCCATTATTACTAAACCATGTGACTTGGAGATAATTTGAAGAGACCTCCACTTGAAATGAGTCTGGTATTTATTCCTATAGCCATAAGAAACATGTGTAGCAGCCGACATACTTTTGATACGGATGTACACATATTTGCTAAATTTACAGGCTAAGGCAATAGAAACAAATTGGTTTGATCTTTCGATCGAGCATCGATCCAAAGATCAAACAAATTTGGTTCTGGTGCCTAACAAGGGCTAGTATTGTACTTTACCTTTCCGGTTGTTGAAACCCATTAGATAATGCTCCTTATCATTGCTATGCAGACACTCATCCAAGTCTGGTGAACTGTGAAAGAATAAGCCTATCATTATGATCACCATAGCAGTAGTCCTGCAGGATCCCCCTCCCCCACCCCACCCCCAAAAGGAGGAACACCCTCCGATATTCGACAAGGGACATGATCCATGTAACCGCAACCTATTATTACCCACTGCGTGTGTTTTTGACCAAATATTAAAGTGATGAGATCAAGCAAATGAGTCTGGCGTTGATTAAAATCAAAATTCGGTTTTCAATTTCATTGCATGAGCCATTTTCATAAATTCATTTTGCTGTAAACCCCATCATAATTAGACTTATAGAGGTTATCCGTGTTCTATAAGTTGCATATCCTATCAGCGACTGCTATACCTTGTTTAGGATTTTCAGAAGAAGTACCTGCATTAGCTCTAGTATAGAGCCTCTCTGCCATCACCCCAATAGCACAAGTAATTTATATGAGGTCTGACTACTACCATACCACAAGCAATCCTAGTTCTGAGGTCACACATGAGTAACGGGATAACCTCTAGATGGTTCTAGAGATATGGTCATTTTAATATTACTCAGAACAATAAAATGCAAAAGAAGTTGAATATTATTATTGGCTATATCTCAAAATCAATATTCCCGGCATCTGACTCATTTTGCTTGATCGCATCAAAATATACTATTACATGCAGGCGTCTGAAATAGTTCAACTTTATTACGCATCTGTCATGTCAAATTTCATTATTTTGTAATAAAGTTGCGGATCCGGAACTATTTATATACAACCCGGTTCAATAGCAGATAAGCTTAACACTTCCTGCACCCAACACATACATGCGAATATTCAATTAACCTTTTCGGTAAATCCCATAAGCCTTTGCGTGTAGACCTGATAGATGTTCTCATTTGACGCCACGCCGATGTGCATATCGTTTAGCGAACATCATTACTGCACATTTCAAAGACATGAAGTGCACAATACCGATGTGCACATTGGCATGACAACATCTCAGGTCTAACCGCAAAGGCTTATGGGATTTACTGAAATGGTCAATTCCTTCCCTGCACATCCAAGATGGCACTCATCATGCCAGGAGGCAGCCATCTTGGATAAAGGTGAATTGGGATATTCTGTTTAAAATCCACGCTATCCATGTGGAAGATGTAAGAATTATCTTCCGACAGGGAGAAAATATCTACAAGGGGAGTATGAATTTCAAATAGAATGAACACAATTTGCAGCTCCCGATTTTCATATACCCTTTGAGAATGATTCAATCTGAATCTTCCATATAGTCAGAGGGAGGGTGAGTTTCAAATAGAGTTGGTTAATAATGTGATCATTCCATTTGAAATTCATACTCAATACCTTTCACAGGGGTAGTGTGGATTTTAAATGAATATATAGCCCATTTGAAAACTGTTTATGGGGAATGAGAAATAATCATTTAAGTTTAGGAAATAATTGAAGTATGTTTTCCCCATTGACTAATATAGACTATTCACCAACACAACAATCATGCGTGTCTAACAATCACTCCAGTGTTGGGTACCTTCGTGTTACATGTCTACGCATTTACACGAAAGACCGTAAAAATATGCGGTATGTGCATAGCAGTTCGTCTGTCGCATTTCATGGAATGATCGGCACTCATTATCGGGTGATGCTGGGACTTAAGCTATTTAGTCAATGGTTTTCCCTCACCTTTCAAGGTAGTTCTTTTTAAATCTACACCCCCTGTGTGGAAGATTATAAAGTCATGTCTTCCATAGGGGGTGTATGGATTTACTGGAATAGCCCATTTATTTATTTATTTATTTATTTATTATGCTTCATCACTGGCTCATATACAATTACAAAGATAAATATATTATATAAATATTGCACATACTAATAATCAAGACAAAGTAAAGAATAAAATGCCAGCGAAAAGAATGGGACAAACAGGTGCAAAATCACCTCTAGGACCATCCCACCTTCGATTTTTGAAAACAAATTATTGGGAGGAAAAAAAACCCATCACAGCCCCATCCCAAATTAAATAAGCCTGCAATTCGAGCATCTGCAGTAAGAGCTCCAAGAGCATGTTTTCAAAGAACAAAAATTTTGAAATTTATATACCTACCTCTGCAATAGTCTGCTCAATTGTACCCCTAAATGTAAAGTAAATGGTCTGGACTGGCCTGAAACAAATGAAAAACACCCAAATGTATTAGGAATACACCCAAATGTATTAGGAATACACCCAAATGTATTAGGAATATATTGTACACCCAAATGTATTAGGAATACAACCAAATGTATCAATTAGGAATACATTGTTCACCAACAAGTATTAGGAATACACCCAAATGTATTAGGAATACACCCAAATGTTTTAGGAATACACCCAAATGTATCAGGAATACAACCAAATGTTTTAGGAATACATTGTACACCCACAAGTATTAATACACCCAAATGTATTAGGAATAGGAATACAACCAAATGTAATAGGAATACACCCAAATGTTTTAGAAATACACCCAAATGTATTAGGAATACACCCAAATTGTATTAGGAATACACCCAAATGTATTAGGAATATATACCCAGGCAGCGTGTGCCACAAACAATAACTTCCATCCTGGTCAGTCCACTATTAATCCACTATATTCCATATGGTAAAGCTAGGGCACATGGTCAAGATCTAGATTTTTGTTGAGTTTGACACATAAACAGCAATCGTTGTGGCGAATGTAATTGGAATTGGACATTTGAAACTGGTCCACACATATGAATATACTGTCTTATTCCATATCATATCACAGGCTCTAAAGGATTCATAGGGTATATTGTTGATCCATTGATTATCCTTTTCTGATGCATTGTGGGATAGAAAAGGGGGAAAATTAGCGATTGATTTCCCCCCTTTTCTATCCCACAATGCACCAGAAAAGGATAATCAATGGATCAGCAATATACCCTATTCACCACGGCTGGATTCATCACCCCATTTATCTGTTGTTAATTACTATCTAGAAACACTTGATAAAAGTTGTGTAGCGTGGATCATCCAATTGGGGGCACTGACCATGATGGGGGGGGCACTGGGTCTGATAAGGAGGGCACAAGCGGTGTTTTTTTTGGCAATCTTCCTCTCAGATTTTCTAAATTTTGCAATCGATTGGGGGGAACGTGCCCCTCCTCTATGATGCTACGCCACTGCTTGACAAACTATTGAATACTTACTCCATATCACAGGCTCTAAAGGATTCACCACGGCTGGATTCATCACCCCATTTATCTGTTGTTGATTACAATCTAGAAACGCTTGACAGACTATATGAAATCGAGCTTGATTGAATGTTTCCATGACGACTGATTTGACAGCTCTAAAGTTGGCATATATGTGCATGGTAACTGCCAATAGGAATAGACTCCAGGTCAAACTGAAACGAAAGGATCAAAATATATTGGACTTCAAAGTGCTACTTGTGTACTGTCTGCTTTTTCATATGGTATTCTCTACGCCACTCCTCCCAGGTGTAAAATGGGGAGCAGTCATGCAGTGCTATTATTGTTAGCAGCCTTCTGATGTGAAATATCCTATAGCTAGTGTCAGTGGAATAAATTGGATGTTTATGGCTGAATAAGATTTTGTTATGGTGCATAAAATGACAAAAATCAATGCACAGGCCCTTTAATTGTTTTCACCAGAACAATGCATGACCCTGATGAAGGGCGAGTGCCTTGCGATGAAAAAAATTAAAGTCAAATTGAATTTAATTAAATTTGTCATTTACACATTAAAAAAATCATATCTGTCATTAACATCATAAAACTATCATTGTTATAAAGATATTTGTCTTCCATTATTATTATTCTTGGTTTACCTCAAGTTCGGTAGTGATGTCAATGCCTTTCCGCGATTGTGCTGCAAGCGTGCCGACAAACCGCCTTTGTACACGTGCGTGTACGCTCTGAGAGATTAACTTAATGTGTGCGATTTGATACTGCGCATAGCGAAATGCGCACCTATGTCACTGAACTTTTAGGCAAACCATTGTATACATACCTTGTATGACCAGCTACAATTGGTGTTATCATCAGGCTTACTAATAACCCAGCTAAATTGACCATTGTTTCCTGAAAGAGAAAAAAATGTTAAAATATTGCAGACGACAAGTTCCAAATTTTCTTTAAAGGAAGTCTCCGGCAGCAAGCACAACATAATGTCTTATATGTGAGAAGAATGATCAAGCACGAATCATGTGGTTTTAAAAAACAAACTCATAGTGACCATAAAAACGAATAAAAACATCCGTCACTCAACACGCGATATTCAAAATCCCCGGGCGCTGAAATTGTCTAGTGCAATGATGTCCCAGTATACAATGAAGGCTGACGACAATTGAGCACAAATAACTATTACGTCATTGCACTTAGACAATTTCAATATCGCATGTTGAGAGCCAGCTGTTTTTATTCGTTTTTATGATCAATGTGAGTTTGTTTTAAATAAAACCATGTGATTCGTGCTTGATAATTATTTGTCTAATATGTAAGGCATAATGTTTTGATTGCCGGAGACTCCCTTTAAGAATTTGAAAATGTCAGAATTGTCTATTTTCATGACCATATTTGGAATCAGCATGAAAATGTCTCAAATCTTGGTACTTTTTATGTTGAAGCCTTATTATGCAGAGCATTATGAGAGCAGAAATCCTCAGTTATGTGATAGAAAGGAATTAATCCATAAGATAAGAAGTCTGTGAATTCACAGCACCTCTGAAAGATCATATGTAAAGAATTCTTATGCTTTGATTGCATAATGCTCTCAGCATGTAATTGTGGACATAGATGGTGCTGGTTGCAAGCCCTCGTAATGTATTTGGAATACACCCAAATGTATTAGGAATACACCCAAATGTATTAGGAATGCACCCAAATGTATTAGGAATACACCCAAATGTATTAGGAATACACCCACATGTATTAGGAATACATTCAAATGTATTAGGAATACACCCAAATGTATTATCTATGCACCCAAATGTATTAGGAATACACCCAAATGTATTAGGAATGCACCCAAATGTATTAGGAATACATCCAAATGTATTAGGAATACATCCAAATGTATTAGGAATACATCCAAATGTATTAGGAATACATCCAAATGTATTAGGAATACATCCAAATGTATTAGGAATACAGCCAAATGTATTAGGAATACAGCAAAATGTATTAGGAATACACCCAAATGTATTAGGAATACTCCCAAATGTATTAGGAATACAACCAAATGTATTAGGAATACACCCAAATGTATTAGGAATATACCCAAATGTATTAGGAATACATCCCAATGTATTAGGAATACATCCAAATGTATTAGGAATACATCCAAATGTATTAGGAATACATCCAAATGTATTAGGAATACACCCAAATGTATTAGGAATACTCCCAAATGTATTAGGAATACAACCAAATGTATTAGGAATACACCCAAATGTATTAGGAATACATCCAAATGTATTAGGAATACAACCAAATGTATTAGGAATGCACCCAAATGTATTAGGAATACACCCAAATGTATTAGGAATACACCCAAATGTATTAGGAATGCACCCAAATGTATTAGGAATACACCCAAATGTATTAGGTATGCACCCAAATGTATTAGGAATACACCCAAATGTATTAGGAATGCACCCAAATGTATTAGGAATACTAGACTGCTGCCCTCAGTCGTCAACCGTCTGGATTGACGGCTGAGAAAACTACGTGAAAAAAAAGTGACGGATTTTGCAACAGGATTCCTGTGGCATAGAGCATGCGCAGTTGTGTCCAAATTGACCTTTTGACCCGAGTTTGTTGTTTTTAGAAGTTCCGATCGCGATCTTGTCACAGCGGCGCGGTACACCGCCGCGCGCCGCTAGTCAGTCACGCTACGACGCACAACCAAAGTCGCATTGAATAGTTTTCAGAAGTCCGTCATGATATGGCCTGTAAGATAATCAGTCGTCACTACGAAGCATACACAGTACATGCGAAGTGTAGACGGCTGATTGGAATTAGTCTATAGGAATACATCCAAATGTATTAGGAATACATCCAAATGTATTAGGAATACACCCAAATGTATTAGGAATACACCCAAATGTATTAGGAATACACCAAAATGTATTAGGAATACACCCAAACGTTTTAGGAATACACCCAAATGTATTAGGAATACACCCAAATGTATTAGGAATACATCCTAATGTATTAGGAATACATCCAAATGTATTAGGAATACACCCAAATGTATTATACACCCAAATGTATTAGGAATACAACCAAATGTATTAGGAATACACCCAAATGTATTAGGAATACACCCAAATGTATTAGGAATACAACCAAATGTATTAGGAATACATCCAAATGTATCGGGAATACATCCAAATGTATCAGGAATACACCCAAATGTATCAGGAATACACCCAAATGTATTAGGAATACACCCAAATGTATTAGAATACACCCAAATGTATTAGGAATACACCCAAATGTATTAGGAATACACCCAAATGTATTAGGAATACACCCAAATGTATTAGGAATACATCCAAATGTATTGGGAATGCACCCAAATGTATTAGGAATACACCCAAATGTATTAGGAATACACCCAATAGGATAGAAATGTCCAAGTATTCATCATTTGAATGTAACAACCAGGCAACATTGGGCTATTCCAGTTGAAATTCATACACCCCCTGTATGAAAGACATAACCTTAATCTTCAACACAGGGGGTGTGAATTAATAGGGTTACCTGAATGGGTGACTTTATTTCAAATCTACACACCTGGGTGGGATATTAAGGTCATACCTTACACGGATTTCAAGTGGAATAGCACATATTTGGACTTGATGGCTTACACTTGATTTTCAAATTAACATAAAAAACCTTTTCACTAGAAGTTTTGAAGTACCGATGACAAGTATTAGAAAGTATAGCTTTTTGGACAGGAAATGATGAAAGGAATGCAACTATATCTTCAATACTAAGTCCAAAACCAATATTTTCCCCCAAATTTTGAGCACATCGTTGAATTCTTTCATCATTTACTTTCTAAAAATGTATTCCCATTAATTGTCTTTGTTACTTTAAAGGATATAGTGAAAATAAAAGTTTAAAACGCAATTCTGCGTGCATCCTTAAGGCTGCCCTAGCCTCACTGCTACTAAAACAAACAAACATTGTGACTCACCTGACTCCCGTCTTTAGCTGACACATCCGCCATATTGTTCCTCCTTGCTTGATGCATAGTTAATGCTGCCCTAGTTGCTCCACCTACCAGCCCAACTATTGCCTGAGTTTAAAAATGGAAAAAGTGAAAATTAAGTTTAGTAACACATGTCTTACAGTTAACTTTGGAACAGCTGCTGATGGTTTACCAGCGACAGTTAAAAAAGCTTGCCCTACTAATGCAGACTTTTTGTGTGGATTTTCGCAGGTGATTGTGTATGATTTAACCCCCTGAGCACTACCTGTCGATCTAACATTGCCTCTGATTGGTCAATTACATGATATCTGCAATTTAATCACCAATCACAATGGAGCTTTGCAAATAATTCACTCCAATTTTTTTGCGTGGTGAAATTATTCTAACAATGTTGCTAATTGGGCCTAAATGAAAACTTCTTTTTGGACAATCGGCAGGTAGTTTTCATGGGGTTAAACAAGTTATTTTCTACTTACAAAACATAATCCTGATATGCATGCTATAAGGGTATACAAACTCCTAGAGAAGGCTGGTGCTAGGATTTGGACACAGAAGGCAGTATCGTTGAGAATATCTGCAAATAATCTGGAAGTACAAAAGAAATGAAGTACGCAATAATTAGGGCAGCATTCAAAAACATTACAAGTTCAGATGGAACATCATTGTTCCAATGTTTTACATGCACGCAAAAGGCTTCAACATAAAAGTTCCAAGTTTAGCAACATTTTCTCAAATATCCAGAGCTATCTCAAGAACCACTGAACCAATATTGGGCTTGCATATTTGTACTTATTTTAATGCATTTTTCATGCTGATTCCAAATATGGTCATGAAAATGTACAATTCTGAATTTTTTTAACTTTCAAACAAAATTTGGAACTTGTCATGTCTGCAGTCGCACCTACGGGGAGAGGATTAACACTGTACATCTTGTTTCAGGGTCTTAAGTTTTTTATGTGATCAATTCAAACATTAACATTGGTATGCACACATGAAGAATTCTGTTAGCTGCATTCGGCTGTTCAATTTGAAAACCACACTACCCCTGTGGAAGATTTTGGAAATGTCTTCCACAGGAGGATAAATTTCAAATGGAATGAACATATTAGGTGGCTCAATTTGAATTTTTTAACACCCTCTGAGAAAGATTCAACCTGAATCTTCCACTTTAAGGGAGGGTGAGTTTCAAATGGAGCTGCTAAAGTGTTCGTTTTATTTAAAATTCATACTCCCCCTGTGGAAGGTATTTCCAAAATCTTCCACAGGGGTAGTGTGGATTTTAAATGGAATAGCCCAATTTTTGATACCTCACTTATGCCAAAAGAATTTGAAACCATTTAAACAACTTTGTGAAAATTGGTGCAATTCGGGGGTGGGGCTTTTGGCAAAAATGTCTCAGAAATAAGTGAGCTCAAATTTGAAGCAAAATATTTGGAGGATAATCTAGTCAAAAGGCATCTGGAAACTTCAACTGGGGGTCTCAGAAAAGGGTAAAAGAAATGTATGGGGGTCTCGGGCATGGAAAAAGAGCTTGAAAAAGGGGCACGGTATACGGAGTGCCCCCTGCCCCCCCACCACTCATCCCCATGACGATCAGCAGTATTGATCAGTAAAGCTGTGTATTGTTCATGGTCTTTTCAAGGTCTGTTATCCTAATGGGCACTACTGACCACCAAGTTATCAGCATCTAAGAACTATTTTGATTGGTTTACAAAGAGGGCTACATCATGTATTCAGCCAATCAGATACATTATTAGCCCTGGACCCAGTGCCGTGACCACTACCCGCTGGAAGTAGCACTCAGAAGTGGCGAAGATACTCGGCCGCAAGTGACCTTGTTTGGTTCAGCCGCAAGTGCGTACTTCGGACGAGGCTTTGCAGCCTTATTTTCCGAGGAACTGAGCCAGTGCTAATACATGGTAACAACAGTCTAAATGCTTATAGAGATGTAAAAGCTGTATTTTGATTGGTTACTCGGATACTTGTATCAAGCAATTAATCAATCAGGGGGGCTGTAAGAAGGCAGTTTTCCTTACCTCCACTTTTTGCAGTCACAGTCTAGATTGGAACTGAAATTAATAATAATACAAAAATGACAAGTAGATTAGTAAATGATGTGGTGCAAAAAACATGTCCCCCTGAAAGGACAGTTCTCAAACCACAATGCTGGACCCTGGGACTTGTACATACCCTGGGACTTGTATGGACCCTGGGACTTCTGTAGCTTGTAAAAAAAAATTGTGGGAAACAAAACCCACAAATACCCACTGAAGAGGCTTGTGGTTCTTATAATTTTTTTTAATTGCCCATATGTAAAATGACCTCAAATGACCGTAGATGACCTTTGACCTTACACCTGTTGCCATCACACATGTCAATGCACCCAAGGGTCATTCAGTCCAAGTCCCATTGAAATCCATTAAAGCATATGGGTGAAATCAACAAAAGAAGAGCCAAGGGTTCAAATTTTTTGCACATATATCATACAGGCACACCCCCACACAGACATCGGAGCTTGTTTCATGATCCCCTTACCAAACATTGTTTGGCGGGAACAAAAATGATGATGATAATGATTATGGCAATTTTTAAAACAACACAAAATACATCGAAATTGGTTGCCTCAAGGCACTTTTGCACAAATGTTCCCAATTAGACATATTGACATGTCAAAAATGCTGAAAAAGGTATCCTAAATCCATGGCACATCCCAGATCACACCTCCAGGACATTCTATTATTAATTACCCAGGTGGCAAGATCTGATGAGCTCATGGGGGGGGGGGTGCACTTAAGTTTCAGTGTACCACCTGCGTGACCGGCGATTTTCAAAACTCAAAACATACAAAACACAAAGGATTTCCCCTTAACAGGAATATAGCATGGTTTCGTAACAAATGTTTGGCAATTTTTACCCACCAAACAGGATAGGATTGTAGCTCTTACAGGTTTTGAAAAAATAACCCTATAGTACATGTACATGTTTTTGTTAATAATTTTCTAATATTTATGTTTGGGTGATGGTCTTGATGCAAAACATGCCAGGGAAACAAGCTTTAAGTTTGTGAAATAGCGGGACCATTAAAATGATCCCTAAACCCACCAACTAGAGGTTAAAAAACAACTTTTTCTTGAAAACAGTCCTTATTGGCCAAATTTTTGGCCAAAAAATGGGCCTATTTATATATCAAAATATCATATATCAAAATTGCCACAGAAAAAGTGGTCATTGATATATACCATTACCAAATTAAAGGACTGATAATGAAACCCATGCTTGCCACATATCCTACCCCCACCCAATATAATATGATACCCAGTACCTACCTATTATACCAAGCAAACATAATTCTTCCTGCCATTGAAGTCCCATCTGTAATATGTATAACAAGATTTATGAATATGTGTGCGAGAGGGATAACCTTTTGGGTGTATTCCTAATACATTATGGTGTATTCTTAATACTTTGGAACATGTATTCCGAATACATTTGGGTGTATTCCTAATACATATTTGGGTGTAGTCCTAATATATTTGGGTGTATTCCTAAAGGCTCATATTGAAATACCCTACCACGTTTTCACACAGAAAGAAGGCAGGATTCCCCTCGCTAAGATCGCGCCTCAGGAAAGCTCGGTCATAAAACGGATGGATTATATGCATCAGTGATACACCCTGCCCAAGATTTTAACAAAAGAAGGCTAGCACAGGAAAGCTGCAGGATGGCGCACACCTTCCTGTGTAAGGGAATTTCAATATGAGCCCTATACATATTTGGGTGTATTCCTAATATATTTGGGTGTATTCCTAATACATATTTGGGTGTAGTCCTACATTTGGGTGTATTCCTAATACAATTGGGTGTATTCCTAATACAATTGGGTGTATTCCTAAGATGTTTGGGTTGGCAAATCGCATGAGCAGCTATTATACCTATAGTGTTAGACTGCTGACCTCATTCGTAAACTATACATGGAAAAAAAGTGGCAGACTTTTGCAACCACTTTCTGGTTGCACTGAGACTGTGCAGTAATTGTGTCCAAATTGACCTTTTGACCGCGAGTTTGTTGTTTTTAGAACTTCAGAGCGCGATCATGTCACGCCGTTAGTCAGTTGCGCTATGGCGCACAACCAAAGTCGCATTGAATAGTTTCAGAAGTCCGTCACGATATGAACTGTAAGTCAATCAGTTCCCTGTTTCATCCCCTACACCTTTCAGCATAGCGTGGGTAGCTAATTATAGTACTGTAAAATGGGGTGACTCCCACTGTTGCTGATGATCATTTAATTTACCTTTCAGCAGCCATGTGATAGTAGCTGCTGTAGCTGTAGCTGTTTCATCTCCTACGCCTGCACCCTTCAGCATAGCATGGGTAGCTAATGTTCCTATTATAGTACTGCAAAATGCCTACAGACATAATTTGTAATAAACATAAGAAAATAATTGGTGAATTTTTGTACATTGGGAGAGTTCACATAAATGCACCTAAGCTACTCCCCATTCCAGAAAAATACAGCACTAATTTTTTTGGGATTAAAAAAATATTATCCTATTTAGGCTATTTTGCCAAATGAAACATAGCTAAATATCTTCATCCTTTAGTTAGGTCTAAATGGCAATAAAAGTTGAATTTTAATATTTGGCCAATATTTGAAAATATGGGCCAAAACATGCCCAAAGACTTGTACTAAGACTAATTTCAGGGTCATGTATTCTAATTTTTTATGTTCTATTATCACAATTAACATAAAACACTAACTATATGAGCAAGCTCACAGCCTATTCTCCAAATTTAGGATGCTTAGATTTGTGCTAAGTCTTTGAGTTTTGTGACTGTGATTGTAAAAAATCATGCAAAATTGCATATTTGGCAAATTTTCCCTCAAATTGTAAAACTATTAGAATTTCACTTTTATTGCCTAAACTAAAGGATTAAGATTTAGCTATGTTTCACTTGGCAAAACAGAACAATATAAAAAAAAACATGTATTTTTCTGGAATATGGAGTAAGTTTGTACTTTATAACAATGGGCTATGCCAATTGAAATCTATTTCAAATAAAGTTGTGACTCCATTTGAAGTCTATACCACCTAGCTGCGCAGAAATATCACTAACAGAGCCTTTCATAGATTGAGAACTCTGATTTTCTCTGATTGGGTGTATTCCTAATTCATTTGGTGTATTGGAGTATTCCTAATACATTTGGGTGTATTCCTAATTCATTTGGTGTATTGGTGTATTCCTAGTACATTTGGGTGTATTCCTAATACATTTGGTGTATTCCTAATACATTTGGGTGTATTCCTAATATATTTGGTCCATTCCTAATACATTTGTGTGTATTCCTAATTCATTTGGGTGTATTCCTAATTCATTTGGTGTATTGTTGTATTCCTAATACATTTGGGTGCATTCCTAATACATTTGGGTGTATTCCTAATACATTTGGTGTATTCCTAATACATTTGGTGTATTCCTACATCATTTGGGTGTATTCCTGAGACATTTGGGTGTATTTTTCTCACTCACCTGCAACGTGTCCCACAATTGATAGCTCATGTAATCTTCGCTGACACTTTCCGGATAACCCAGAGGTAAAAACACATCCTGAAAATAAAATAAATTAAAATGAATCGTGTGCATCCATATCAAAAGGATGCACTGTGGGGTGTGATTTACCCCCCCCCCCCCTCCCTCTGAGATTTATGCCTATACTGGAAGCGCATAACTTACTCTAACAAATGTCCTGATACCAGTGAACGTAGCATCTTTATTTCGTTCTGTTCGTTTAATTGATCCATCCCACTGCTTCACATATCTGCCTTCAGTGTGTGACCCATAGGTCTCCCTGCACACCATGGTGTCAGCCATCGTCAATTCAATTCTGCTACCAGCAGTCTGTGTGGTGGGCAAAAGGAAAATAAATCAAAGCATTATAATATGATTTTATCAAATTTATCAAATTTTAATTTGGTTACAATATTCTTTGCCACACATAAAATATTACTACCGTACTTAACGTGGCTGTGTACTCTAGACATTGTTTCTTTCGCGAAATTGAGCTTTTTTGAAATGTTATGTTTTTTATAAATACAAGGAAAGAAAATCCAGATTTGTTAACTCCAAATGCTCTTTTTTATGGATTTTATTTCACTATTTCACTCGTTTCCGCAATTTAAAAGAAATGAAAATCTTTGTTGTACCATCGGGTATACGCCACAACAACGTATCGCGTTTTGTAGACGCGCAATTTGTTAACGCACTTTTGGGACAAATGGCTCCGTTTTAGCTGATAAATGTGTACATCCATATCAAAAGCGATGCACTTGAAGCTGCTACATGTGTCTCATTTCACATAATAGCTAGGAATAAGTACCAGACTCATCTGAAGTGCAGGTCTCTTCAAATCATCCCCAAATCATTATGGTGTCAGGCATGTTCTCTGTTTACCTGAACCATGTGACTTGGGGGTGATTTGATGTGACCTTCACTTGAGCCTGGTACTCATTCCTAGCTATTATGTAAAATGAGACACATGTAGCAGCCGACAAGTGCATCGTTTTGATATATGGATGTACACAAATGTGAATTTTTTTATGTTCTTTCCCCCGATTTAAGCACCAAGATATAAATAGATTTCACCCAAACTTCTCAAGGGGCTGTGGATTTACCCGATGTTCACGTAATGTAAGGTAGAAAAACGAGAACTGCCGCATTCTCCTGTGAGCTTCGATCAAAGTGCAAAATGTGACCTCTTTAAACTTCAACGGCCTTTATTTCAATGTTCATTTTCTCGGTAAAATGACGATTTAGGTACACGATAACTCAATAAATACAGCATCTATAGCAGGGCTCCGCAAATAGCGCCGTGGCTTCCTGAGTGGCGCGCGGCGCCGTTTAGATTTTTTTTAAATAAATAAACAATGCGATTCCCATGTTATCCATGTAAAGACAGGCTAAAATAGTACAAAATATTGCATCAAATGGCGTCATTTGCACCTCAAATTTAAAAAATCGATAGCTCTGACTCCCGGCGACTTAAGCCATTGAGTGACGCTTTGCAGTTTGTTTTTTTAATTTCATGTGGCGCTTCAACAAATCTATTTGAGGAAGCCTGATCTATAGGTACCGGTAAGCAATTATGCTCATCATAAAAAGCATGATCGACTTAAGAAACGGTTTTCTCATTTTTTTTATATTTTGGTCTATTTCCCATTTTAGGCATCATTTTGTGCAAATAGGCGTTTGTGAATTTTAAAAAGTTCATTTTGATGCCTTATATGGTCAATATCAAAAAACTAAAAAAAACCTTTTGGAATGATGTCTGAAGGCATTTCTAGGCAAGTTGGCCCTACTTTGTCTGCGTTATATGAAAAAGGACAGGAGTAAGTATAAGTGCAACGCTTTTGATGTTTTGATGTTTCGGGAGACTGGGAGGGATCATAATAAAAAAATGATGGAGCCTATTCTTGACTGTGTAATATTCCTTCACCACATTGCCGTACGGTAACAGTCTTATACGATGGACAGATAATATCCGTTTGTGAATGAGGACATCGTATAAGTTCCTTGTACTAGGATTTACTGTTGGATGGAGGCACGCAGACATAGACCGTAAGGTACTAATTTCGAGGAGCATAACAAACACCAAATTGGTGTCGTATGACCTTTGACATGCATGCATTCTTTTGTCGAGAGTTGACATGGTCTTTCAATTTGTGCCGAGTGTCCTTGGCAGACTTGACTATGCTTCAGAGGTCATGAAAGGATTCAATAGATAACCTCTGCCCCACTAATCCCCAGCTATTGTCTGAAATTGCTCCTCGGAAAATATATTATAACAACTCGGTCCTCAATTTGAGGCTCAAATGATAGTCATATAATGACCAAAAGATAAATGACTGACTATGTCTATGACTGCACCGTCATATATCGCCGATCTTCTGCACATTTATATACCTGGGCGCACTGGACTTCGTTCAGCCAATCTTCATCTTCTTCAGGAACCACGATCTAGCAACTCTTTTGGCGACCGTTCTTTTGTCATTTGTGCTCCTAAACTTTGGAACAATCTACCAATTCACATTAAAAACTGTAATACTTTGGACTCTTTTAAATCTTTGTTAAAAACACATCTGTTTAATATCGCTTTTTCTGATGACTTGTAGTGTAGAATGTTTATTATGGTATGTTGTATATTATCTGTATTTGCTCTGTTCATCATGTTCCCCTTTGTGGTCATATTCCTGTTGTTGCGCAGTGAGCGGCTCTGACGGATACTTGCGCATTATAAATTTCCATATTATTATTATTATTATCAGTATCATTGAGGACTATATCTGGTTCCATACAGCAATACGCAGTATTGCTGTCTGGTAAGCAGGTACGAATTGAGACGTTGTGAATTGAGACGTCGGAGCCGGTCAAACACAGAGGACTAGCCTACATCCCGTATCCTACTATCACTCAAACAAGCAAATCTCTTCACGAATTCACTCACCTTGCGATCCTACATCATCAGTTGAAACAAACATCTAAGTTTAAAAAAACAACTTTGTCATTCCTCAAAACTACAAGTAACTTCATTAATAAAAATTGAAATCATACTATTACCCGTTATTGAAAATTTTGTTCGATTTATGTGAACCAAAAGAACGCATGAGTCGAGTTCAGTTTACCAAAATGGTAGCTCCTGCCTCCTGGTCACCTCAGATATGACGTCAGTATCAAGCTGCTTATTAAACGGTGGATCGGATTGGTTGAAATCAACGCCACGTTTTTGACCTTACAGGGGTCAGAGATATGCATATTCATGTATGAAAACAGCGATCGGATATAGTATCATCACCGAGAACTGAGAATTGCGACATTTTTCGATGTTTGTACCGGGAATTTCAGACACGGAGACTCATGGAGATTTCGAAAAATTCGTCCAAAGGTAACCAAAGGGTTGGGATCGCATTTTTAACTATCACTAAATGTTTCGGAATTGAGGTCGGCTAAAAAGTAGACAGTTTCGGGGACTGTAATTGGTGTAGATGTCACATTTTGAACAGTGAGCGATAAGTGACCAATTTCATGCTCAGCACAAGTGACTATCTTTACACAGGGTAATTGAGGACTGAGTTCCGCAGTCTAAGAGGCACGAGTTCCGCATCAACGACAACGTTACATGTACTTTTATTACCTTACTTTTAACACCAAGATTCTTGTAAATAAAAACCAATTACCTGTTACTGAACCTTCCAAAATGTGTCCACGAATAAATGTACTTTCATGACTTTACAACAACCGGCCATCCAATCTTTTATGTGGCACCACTTTAATACATTGCGCTTGCGTACAACCAGCTCTGCAAAACTTACTACATGCTGCCAATAGCAAAGTTCGGCGCATTAAGGGAGCACACCACTAAGTAAAACCAGAGAGTAGTTATTCTTGAGAGGGCACTCACCTCATTTGCATGGCAAAATTACCCGTCTCCTCTGCAGCCAATTTGGTTTCGCTCCATCGAAATCAAGCTGGTCACGGAGGAGACTACTTTCCTTGTGTTTGTTCATTTGTGTATGGAGAGCCCTTCTTGGAGTCCGTTTGGACTCAGGCTACGCTCTCAGCTAGAGTCCGACGCTGCATTGTACTAGAAACACCTTCTCTGTGAACTCGCTAGAGCAAGGAAAATAAAAACTGGTTTCATTACTATCTGTTTTTGAGCTTTTTTGCAGGTCTGCGACCATGGTGTTACCACAACTGTCTTTGCGTCATTAACATGTGCTGGAGTCTAGCACAGGTCAACCAAAGTCCCGGATTTTAATAAGACAATAATGATTGACACACACACCAGGAAGTTTCTCATCCAAAAGAATGAGAAAATTTAAATTCTCACCATTTTGGCCGTTTCTCATCAAAATGTCCGTTTTCTCATCCAAAACTTCCTTTAGTGTATTAAGTTAGCTTAGGCCTATTGATCCTAAATGTGCTGGTAGGGTAAAACTCGTTTTAGGGGGTGTTTAAAAAGTTGGCCACACATGCGTATAGGCCTACATTATCATACTTGAGTGCCCCTCCCCGGTGAAATTTCAATGAGACTCATTTGGTCACCGTCCTAAGCGTCCTTGCCCACACGAGTCGCCCAGGAGTAGGCCCTACCCGGCATTATTAATTAGGGCCTATTAGTGGTTAGCCTCCCTAAATACAGTCGCGTATCGTGTTGTCAATTATCGTTACTTGTGTCCATGGATATGACCCCATGTATAAGTAGGCCCCTAGTCTTTATAGAATTCACACAGTCTATGCCATGTCATTTACGGATACAAAGAGGATAATAATGTTGAGGGCGCCCACAAAATCTTACACCGTCTTACACAATGTTCCAAGGCAAAGTTCAGTTTAATATTTACTCATCGTAAAAATACAGACGTTTTATTATGTGATGATGTTGTCTGGATGCGTGGACAGTTGTCACACTGTGGAAAAACAACAACCGGGAATCCGCATTCATTTACAAATAGCATTAAATTAGTATCACATAGTGGCCTCCGTGCAGTGGAAAACCTTAATTCTTTCATCAAAAAGAAATGAAAATGACAAAAAACCGGATCCACCTGTACGCCTATAAAATGGGCACAGAAATTTGTCTCAAATATGAATGAATTTTAAGAAACATACGGGATATGATGAACCAATGACCTGACGCCATGATAGTAGGATCTATTAGTCGTTTTATATACAATGTATATACCGTGTTGTCATAATACCAATATTTGACATAATATATAACGAGTAATATTTAGTATTGTAAATATGCAGTTCATATGCACAAACGAACACTGATTTTTATGATATTCAGGTTGTTGTACATCTCATATAACATGTCATAGGCCTATAGGAGGTCATATGTGTTGACCTTCTCCTATTGTATTTGTTCATCTGTGTATGGAGAGGATTATAGCGCCATTAAAACTCCATCAGTATTTGGGCGTAGTTCAGTGAACTCACCAGATTGCTATTCCAAGTACTTTGATAAATACAGATAATATGTATTAATGGGTCGAGGCGATTGCATTGAAAAACTAATAAATTATTCATAACAGTTACGTAATCAATCGATAGTGCGGACACTTTTCATTTACAAACCACCAAAATTCGTAATCTTTTAGCGTTGGAAAAGAAACCACGTGAATAGAGTGTCATCCCCCTGGTAAAACTAAAGTCAGCGTTAGCCTTTCCTGAAGCTCATTATTTTTATGGGCCTTTTGGGGCAATATTTTGCCCACCCATGAAATTCAACTTACCCAATGCCCCAAAATGCCCACCCAGTAATTATTTTGCCCACAACTTAAAATTGGTCACCGTATAATAATTACAGGGTAGGCCTATATAGGGCCTACCATAAAACAAGTAGCATGAGAAATCAACTTACTTTTTGAAAGTTATTTAGGCAATGTTACTTGCAAAAAGTTAATAATAATAAATAATAATCCCGAGGCCTGCATGGGCACAAACTCCGGAGGAAAAACTTGAAAACTGTAATTAGTGACGCGCATCGGGCTAATTAGGCCTATAGGCTCCCTATATATAATTTTTATTTTTTATTTTATTTTATTTTTTTATTATTATTATTATTATTATTATTATTTTTTTTTTTTTTGAGAAATTTGTTATGTTTTTCTTTATATATTTATTTCCATTTGGTCCCACATTTGTCATGGCCGCCCCACATTTTACAACCTTGCTACGGCCCTGATGCCAACCTGAGAGTAAAGACAATGCAGATATAAAATTATAGATACAGACAGACAGACAGACAGAAAGCTCCTCGTTAGTATTATGATTATGTTCTTTTCGAGTGATATTCTTGTCAATTTGTAGACCTAGCAACTTAGTGCTTGGTACTTTTTCTTGTGTATATTTCGGGTGTATCAAGATACAATTGCAAATAATATTGTACTCAGGATTCGTGTTCTTCTTGGTACCGATAGCATGTAGGCCCTAATTAGTCTTTTAAACAGAACTTTACACAGGGACTTCGTTCTCTAAAACACACTGGCAATCATACTTGTTTATCAATCAAATCTAACCACATGGTGTTGCTATGAATTTATGGATGGATGATCAATGAGGCAATAGTGTTGCTATGAATTTATGGATGATGATCAATGAGGCAACAGTGTTGCTATGAATTTATGGATGGGTGATCAATGAGGCAACAGTGTTAATGAATTTATGGATGGATGATCAATGAGGCAATAGTGTTGCTATGAATTTATGGATGATGATCAATGAGGCAGTAGTGTTGCAATGAATTTATGGATAGATGATCAATGAGGCAATGGTGTTGCAATGAATTTATGGATGGATGATCAATGAGGCAGTAGTGTTGCAATGAATTTATGGATGGGTGATCAATGAGGCAACAGTACTAGTGTTGCTATGAATTTATGGATGATCAATGAGGCAATAGTGTTGCTATGAATTTATGGATGATCAATGAGGCAGTAGTGTTGCAATGAATTTATGGATAGATGATCAATGAGGCAGTAGTGTTGCTATGCATTTATGGATGGGTGATCAATGAGTCAATAGAGTTGCTATAAATTTATGGATAGATGATCAATGAGGCAGTAGTGTTGCAGTGAATTTATGGATGGATGATCAATGAGGCAATAGTGTTGCTATGAATTTATGGATGATGATCAATGAGGCAGTAGTGTTGCAATGAATTTATGGATAGATGATCAATGAGGCAGTAGTGTTGCTATGAATTTATGGATGGGTGATCAATGAGGCAATAGAGTTGCTATAAATTTATGGATAGATGATCAATGAGGCAGTAGTGTTGCAGTTAATTTATGCATGGGGCAATAGAGTTGCTATAAATTTATGGATAGATGATCAATGAGGCAGAAGTGTTGCAGTGAATTTATGGATGGATGACCAATGAGGCAGTAATGTTGCTATGAATTTATGGATGGATGATCAATGAGGCAATAGTGTAATGAATTTATGGATGGATGATCAATGAGACAGTAGTGTTGCAATGAATTTATGGATGGATGATCAATGAGGCAATAGTGTTGCTATGAATTTATGGATGGATGATCAATGAGGCAGTAGTGTTGCAATGAATTTATGGATGGGTGATCAATGAGGCAGTAGTGTTGCTATGAATTTATGGATGATGATCAATGAGGCAGTAGTGTTGCAGTGAATTTATGGATGATGATCAATGAGGCAGTAGTGTTGCAGTGAATTTATGGATGGATGATCAATGAGGCAGTAGTGTTGTAATGAATTTATGGATGATGATCAATGAGGCAATAGTGTTGTAATGAATTTATGGATGGATGATAAATGAGGCAGTAGTGTTGCAATGAATTTATGGATGGATGATCAGTAGTGTGCAATGAATTTATGGATGATGATCAATGAGGCAGTAGTGTTGCAATGAATTTATGGATAGATGATCAATGAGGCTACAGTGTTGCTATGAATTTATGGATGGATGATCAATGAGGCAGTAGTGTTGCAATGAATTTATGGATGGATGACCAATGAGGCGGTAGTGTTGCTATGAATTTATTGATGGATGATCAATGAGGCAATAGTGTAATGAATTTATGGATGGATGATCAATGAGGCAATAGTGTTGCAGTGAATTTATGGATGGATGATCAATGAGGCAATAGTGTTGCTATGAATTTATGGATGGATGATCAATGAGGTAGTAGTGTTAATGTATGGATAGATGATCAATGAGGCAGTAGTGTTGCTATGAATTTATGGATAGATGATCAATGAGGCAATAGTGTTGCAATGAATTTATGGATGGATGATCAATGAGGCAGTAGTGTTGCAATGAATTTATGGATGGATGATCAATGAGGCAATAGTGTTGCAATGATTTATAGTTGGATGATCAATGAGGCAGTAGTGTTGCAATGAATTTATGGATGGATGACCAATGAGGCAGTAGTGTTGCAATGAATTTATGGATGGGTGATCAATGAAGCAATAGTGTTGCTATGAATTTATGGATGGATAATCAACGAGGCAATAGTGTTGCTATGAATTTATTGATGGATGATCAATGAGGCAATAGTGTTGCTATGAATTTATCAATGGATGATCAATGAGGCAGTAGTGTTGCAATGAATCTATGGATGGATGATCAATGAGGCTACAGTGTTGCTATGAATTTATGGATGGATGATCAATGAGGCAGTTGGGTTGTATTGAATTTATGGATGGATGATCAATGAGGCAGTAGTTTTGCAATGAATTTATGGATGGATGATCAATGAGGCAGTAGTGTTGCAATGAATTTATGGATGATGATCAATGAGGCAGTAGTGTTGCTATGAATTTATGGATGATGATCAATGAGGCAGTAGTGTTGCAATGCATTTATGGATGGATGATCAATGAGGCAGTAGTGTTGCTATGAATTTATGGATGATGATCAATGAGGCAGTAGTGTTGCAGTGAATTTATGGATGATGATCAACGAGGCAGTAGTGTTGCAGTGAATTTATGGATGGATGATCAATGAGGCAGTAGTGTTGTAATGAATTTATGGATGATGATCAATGAGGCAGTAGTGTTGCAATGAATTTATGGATGGATGACCATTGAGGCAGTACTGTTGCAATGAATTTATGGATGGATGATCAATGAGGCAATAGTGTTGCTATGAATTTATGGATGGATGATCAATGAGGAATAGTGTTGCTATGAATTTATGGATGATGATCAATGAGGCAGTAGTGTTGCAATGAATTTATGGATGATGATCAATGAGGCAGTACTGTTGCAATGAATTTATGGATGGATGATCAATGAGGCAATAGTGTAATGAATTTATGGATGGATGATCAGTGAGGCAGTAGTGTTGCAATGAATTTATGGATGGATGATCAATGAGGCAGTTGGGTTGTATTGAATTTATGGATGGATGATCAATGAGGCAGTAGTGTTGCAGTGAATTTATGGATGGATGACCAATGAGGCAGTAGTGTTGCTATGAATTTATGGATGGATGATCAATGAGGCAATAGTGTAATGAATTTATGGATGGATGATCAATAAGGCAGTAGTGTTGCAATGCATTTATGGATGTGTAAAATAGTGTTGCTATGAATTTATCGATGGATGATCAATGAGGCAGTAGTGTTGCGATGAATTTATGGATGGATGATCAATGAGGCAGTAGTGTTGCAATGAATTTATGGATGGATGATCAATGAGGCAATAGTGTTGCAGTGAATTTATGGATGATGATCAATGAGGCAATAGTGTTGCAATGATTTATGGATGGATGATTGCTATGAATTTATGGATGGGTGATCAATGAGGCAATAGTGTTGCTATGAATTTATGGATGGATGATCAATGAGGCAATAGTGTTGCTATGAATTTATTGATGGATGATCAATGAGGCAATAGTGTTGCTATGAATTTATCGATGGATGATCCCGGGGGATGATCAATGAGGCAGTAGTGATGCAATGAATCTATGGATGGATGATCAATGAAGCAACAGTGTTGCTATGAATTTATGGATGTATGATCAATGAGGCAGTTGTGTTGTATTGAATTTATAGATGGATGATCAATGAGGCAGTAGTTTTGCAATGAATTTATGGATGGATGATCAATGAGGCAGTAGTGTTGCAATGAATTTATGGATGGATGATCAATGAGGCAGTAGTGTTGCAATGAATTTATGGATGGATGATCAATGAGGCAGTAGTGTTGCAATGAATTTATGGATGGATGATCAATGAGGCAGTAGTGTTGCAATGAATTTATGGATGGATGATCAATGAGGCA
Source organism: Amphiura filiformis (assembly GCF_039555335.1). Taxonomy (NCBI): domain Eukaryota; kingdom Metazoa; phylum Echinodermata; class Ophiuroidea; order Amphilepidida; family Amphiuridae; genus Amphiura; species Amphiura filiformis. Next base: position 58,220 of record NW_027305519.1, on the reverse strand, counting down.
GTAGTGTTGCAATGAATTTATGGATGGATGATCAATGGGGCAGTAGTGTTGCAATGAATTTATGAATGGATGATCAATGAGGCAGTAGTGTTGCTATGAATTTATGGATGGATGATCAATGAGGCAATAGTGTAATGAATTTATGGATGGATGATCAATGAGGCAATAGTGTTGCAATGAATTTATCGAGGGATGATCAATGATGCAATAGTGTTGCTATGAATTTATGGATGGATGATCAATGAGGCAGTAGTGTTGCAATGAATTTATGGATGGATGATCAATGAGGCAGTAGTGTTGCTATGAATTTATGGATGGATGATCAATGAGGCAGTAGTGTTGCAATGAATTTATGGATGATGATCAATGAGGCAGTAGTGTTGCAGTGAATTTATGGATGGATGACCAATGAGGCAGTAGTGCTGCTATGAATTTATTGATGGATGATCAATGAGGCAATAGTGTAATGAATTTATGGATGGAAGATCAATAAGGCAATAGTGTTGCAGTGAATTTATGGATGGATGATCAATGAGGCAATAGTGTTGCTATGAATTTATGGATATTTGATCAATGAGGCAATAGTGTAATGAATTTATGGATGGATGATTAATAAGGCAGTAGTGTTGCAATGCATTTATGGATGTGTAAAATAGTGTTGCTATGAATTTATCGATGGATGATCAATGAGGCAGTAGTGTTGCAATGAATCTATGGATGGATGATCAATGAGGCAACAGTGTTGCTATGAATTTATGGATGGATGATCAATGAGGCAGTTGGGTTGTATTGTTTATGGATGGATGATCAATGAGGCAGTAGTTTTGCAATGAATTTATGGATGGATGATCAATGAGGCAGTAGTGTTGCTTTTGAATTTATGGATGATGATCAATGAGGCAGTAGTGTTGCTATGAATTTATGGATGGATGATCAATGAGACAATAGTGTTGCAATGAATTTATGGATGGATGATCAATGAGGCAATAGTGTAATGAATTTATGGATGGATGATCAATAAGGCAGTAGTGTTGCAATGAATTTATGGATGGATGATCAATGAGGCAATAGTGTTGCAGTGAATTTATGGATAATGATCAATGAGGCAATAGTGTTGCAATGATTTATGGATGGATGATTGCTATGAATTTATGGATGGGTGATCAATGAGGCAATAGTGTTGCTATGAATTTATGGATGGATGATCAATAAGGCAACAGTGTTGCTATGAATATATTGATGGATGATCAATGAGGCAATAGTGTTGCTATGAATTATCGATGGATGATCAATGAGGCAGTAGTGATGCAATGAATCTATGGATGGATGATCAATGAGGCAACAGTGTTGCTATGAATTTATGGATGGATGATCAATGAGGCAGTTGTGTTGTATTGAATTTATGGATGGATGATCAATGAGGTAGTAGTTTTGGAATGAATTTATGGATCGATGATCAATGAGGCAGTAGTGTTGCAATGAATTTATGGATGGATGATCAATGAGGCAGTAGTGTTGCAATGAATTTATGGATGATGATCAATGAGGCAGTAGTGTTGCAGTGAATTTATGGATGGATGACCAATGAGGCAGTAGTGTTGCTATGAATTTATGGATGGATGATTAATGAGGCAATAGTGTAATGAATTTATGGATGGATGATCAATGAGGCAGTAGTGTTGCAATGAATTTATGGATGGATGATCAATGAGGCAGTAGTGTTGCTATGAATTTATGGATGATGATCAATGAGGCAGTAGTGTTGCTATGAATTTATGGATGGATGATCAATGAGACAATAGTGTTGCAATGAATTTATGGATGGATGATCAATGAGGCAATAGTGTAATGAATTTATGGATGGATGATCAATGAGGCAGTAGTGTTGCAATGAATTTATGGATGGATGATCAATGAGGCAGTAGTGTTGCTATGAATTTATGGATGATGATCAATGAGGCAGTAGTGTTGCTATGAATTTATGGATGGATGATCAATGAGACAATAGTGTTGCAATGAATTTATGGATGGATGATCAATGAGGCAATAGTGTAATGAATTTATGGATGGATGATCAATGAGGCAGTAGTGTTGCAATGAATTTATGGATGGATGATCAATGAGGCAATAGTGTTGCAGTGAATTTATGGATGATGATCAATGAGGCAATAGTGTTGCAATGATTTATGGATGGATGATTGCTATGAATTTATGGATGGGTGATCAATGAGCCAATAGTGTTGCTATGAATTTATGGATGGATGATCAATGAGGCAATAGTGTTGCTATGAATTTATTGATGGATGATCAATGAGGCAGTAGTTTTGCAATGAATTTATGGATGGATGATCAATGAGGCAGTAGTGTTGCTATGAATTTATGGATGGATGATCAATGAGGCAGTGAATTTATGGATGATGATCAATGAGGCAGTAGTGTTGCAGTGAATTTATGGATGGATGACCAATGAGGCAGTAGTGTTGCTATGAATTTATGGATGGATGATTAATGAGGCAATAGTGTAATGAATTTATGGATGGATGATTGCTATGAATATATGGATGGATGATCAATGAGGCAACAGTGTTGCTATGAATTTATGGATGGATGATCAATGAGGCAGTTGTGTTGTATTGAATTTATGGATGGATGATCAATGAGGCAGTAGTTTTGCAATGAATTTATGGATGGATGATCAATGAGGCAGTAGTGTTGCAATGAATTTATGGATGGATGATCAATGAGGCAGTAGTGTTGTAATGAATTTATGGATGATGATCAATGAGGCAGTAGTGTTGCAGTGAATTTATGGATGGATGACTAATGACGCAGTAGTGTTGCTATGAATTTATGGATGGATGATTAATGAGGCAATAGTGTAATGAATTTATGGATGGATGATCAATGAGGCAGTAGTGTTGCACTGAATTTATAGGATGGATGATCAATGAGGCAGTAGTGTTGCAATGAATTTATGGATGGATGATCAATGAGGCAGTAGTGTTGCAATGAATTTATGGATGGATGATCAATGAGGCAATAGTGTTGCTATGAATATATGGATGGATGATCAATGAGGTAGTAGTGTTGTAGTAAATTTATGGACAGATGATCAATGAGGCAGTAGTGTTGCTATGAATTTATGGATAGATGATCAATGAGGCAATAGTGTTGCAATGAATTTATGGATGGATGATCAATGAGGCAGTAGTGTTGCTATGAATTTATGGATAGATGATCAATGAGGGAATAGTGTTGCAATGAATTTATGGATGGATGATCAATGAGGCAGTAGTGTTGCAATGAATTTATGGATGGATGATCAATGAGGCAATAGTGTTGCAATGAATTTATGGATGGACGATCAATGAGGCAATAGTGTTGCAGTGAATTTATGGATGATGATCAATGAGGCAGTAGTGTTGCAATGAATTTATGGATAGATGATCAATGAGGCAGTAGTTTTGCAATGAATTTATGGATGGATGATCAATGAGACAATAGTGTTGCAATGAATTTATGGATGGATGATCAATGAGGCAATAGTGTAATGAATTTATGGATGGATGATCAATGAGGCAGTAGTGTTGCAATGAATTTATAGATGGATGATCAATGAGGCAATAGTGTTGCAGTGAATTTATGGATGATGATCAATGAGGCAATTGTGTTGCAATGATTTATGGATGGATGATTGCTATGAATTTATGGATGGGTGATCAATGAGCCAATAGTGTTGCTATGAATTTATGGATGGATGATCAATGAGGCAATAGTGTTGCTATGAATTTATTGATGGATGATCAATGAGGCAGTAGTTTTGCAATGAATTTATGGATGGATGATCAATGAGGCAGTAGTGTTGCTATGAATTTATGGATGGATGATCAATGAGGCAGTAGTGTTGCAATGAATTTATGGATGATGATCAATGAGGCAGTAGTGTTGCAGTGAATTTATGGATGGATGACCAATGAGGCAGTAGTGTTGCTATGAATTTATGGATGGATGATTAATGAGGCAATAGTGTAATGAATTTATGGATGGATGATTGCTATGAATATATGGATGGATGATCAATGAGGCAACAGTGTTGCTATGAATTTATGGATGGATGATCAATGAGGCAGTTGTGTTGTATTGAATTTATGGATGGATGATCAATGAGGCAGTAGTTTTGCAATGAATTTATGGATGGATGATCAATGAGGCAGTAGTGTTGCAATGAATTTATGGATGGATGATCAATGAGGCAGTAGTGTTGTAATGAATTTATGGATGATGATCAATGAGGCAGTAGTGTTGCAGTGAATTTATAGATGGATGACTAATGAGGCAGTAGTGTTGCTATGAATTTATGGATGGGTGATCAATGAGGCAGTAGTGTTGCAATGAATTTATAGGATGGATGATCAATGAGGCAGTAGTGTTGCTATGAATTTATGGATAGATGATCAATGAGGGAATAGTGTTGCAATGAATTTATGGATGGATGATCAATGAGGCAGTAGTGTTGCAATGAATTTATAGGATGGATGATCAATGAGGCAGTAGTGTTGCTATGAATTTATGGATAGATGATCAATGAGGGAATAGTGTTGCAATGAATTTATGGATGGATGATCAATGAGGCAGTAGTGTTGCAATGAATTTATGGATGGATGATCAATGAGGCAATAGTGTTGCAGTGAATTTATGGATGATGATCAATGAGGCAATAGTGTTGCAATGATTTATGGATGGATGATTGCTATGAATTTATGGATGGGTGATCAATGAGGCAATAGTGTTGCTATGAATTTATGGATGGATGATCAATGAGGCAACAGTGTTGCTATGAATATATTGATGGATGATCAATGAGGCAATAGTGTTGCTATGAATTATCGATGGATGATCAATGAGGCAGTAGTGATGCAATGAATCTATGGATGGATGATCAATGAGGCAACAGTGTTGCTATGAATTTATGGATGGATGATCAATGAGGCAGTTGTGTTGTATTGAATTTATGGATGGATGATCAATGAGGTAGTAGTTTTGGAATGAATTTATGGATCGATGATCAATGAGGCAGTAGTGTTGCAATGAATTTATGGATGGATGATCAATGAGGCAGTAGTGTTGCAATGAATTTATGGATGATGATCAATGAGGCAGTAGTGTTGCAGTGAATTTATGGATGGATGACCAATGAGGCAGTAGTGTTGCTATGAATTTATGGATGGATGATTAATGAGGCAATAGTGTAATGAATTTATGGATGGATGATCAATGAGGCAGTAGTGTTGCAATGAATTTATGGATGGATGATCAATGAGGCAGTAGTGTTGCTATGAATTTATGGATGATGATCAATGAGGCAGTAGTGTTGCTATGAATTTATGGATGGATGATCAATGAGACAATAGTGTTGCAATGAATTTATGGATGGATGATCAATGAGGCAATAGTGTAATGAATTTATGGATGGATGATCAATGAGGCAGTAGTGTTGCAATGAATTTATGGATGGATGATCAATGAGGCAATAGTGTTGCAGTGAATTTATGGATGATGATCAATGAGGCAATAGTGTTGCAATGATTTATGGATGGATGATTGCTATGAATTTATGGATGGGTGATCAATGAGCCAATAGTGTTGCTATGAATTTATGGATGGATGATCAATGAGGCAATAGTGTTGCTATGAATTTATTGATGGATGATCAATGAGGCAGTAGTTTTGCAATGAATTTATGGATGGATGATCAATGAGGCAGTAGTGTTGCTATGAATTTATGGATGGATGATCAATGAGGCAGTGAATTTATGGATGATGATCAATGAGGCAGTAGTGTTCCAGTGAATTTATGGATGGATGACCAATGAGGCAGTAGTGTTGCTATGAATTTATGGATGGATGATTAATGAGGCAGTAGTGTTGCAATGAATTTATGGATGGATGATTGCTATGAATATATGGATGGATGATCAATGAGGCAACAGTGTTGCTATGAATTTATGGATGGATGATCAATGAGGCAGTTGTGTTGTATTGAATTTATGGATGGATGATCAATGAGGCAGTAGTTTTGCAATGAATTTATGGATGGATGATCAATGAGGCAGTAGTGTTGCAATGAATTTATGGATGGATGATCAATGAGGCAGTAGTGTTGTAATGAATTTATGGATGATGATCAATGAGGCAGTAGTGTTGCAGTGAATTTATGGATGGATGACTAATGAGGCAGTAGTGTTGCTATGAATTTATGGATGGATGATTAATGAGGCAATAGTGTAATGAATTTATGGATGGATGATCAATGAGGCAGTAGTGTTGCACTGAATTTATAGGATGGATGATCAATGAGGCAGTAGTGTTGCAATGAATTTATGGATGGATGATCAATGAGGCAGTAGTGTTGCAATGAATTTATGGATGGATGATCAATGAGGCAATAGTGTTGCTATGAATATATGGATGGATGATCAATGAGGTAGTAGTGTTGTAGTAAATTTATGGACAGATGATCAATGAGGCAGTAGTGTTGCTATGAATTCATGGATAGATGATCAATGAGGCAATAGTGTTGCAATGAATTTATGGATGGATGATCAATGAGGCAGTAGTGTTGCAATGAATTTATGGATGGATGATCAATGAGGCAATAGTGTTGCAATGAATTTATGGATGGACGATCAATGAGGCAATAGTGTTGCAGTGAATTTATGGATGATGATCAATGAGGCAGTAGTGTTGCAATGAATTTATGGATAGATGATCAATGAGGCAGTAGTTTTGCAATGAATTTATGGATGGATGATCAATGAGACAATAGTGTTGCAATGAATTTATGGATGGATGATCAATGAGGCAATAGTGTAATGAATTTATGGATGGATGATCAATGAGGCAGTAGTGTTGCAATGAATTTATGGATGGATGATCAATGAGGCAATAGTGTTGCAGTGAATTTATGGATGATGATCAATGAGGCAATTGTGTTGCAATGATTTATGGATGGATGATTCCTATGAATTTATGGATGGGTGATCAATGAGCCAATAGTGTTGCTATGAATTTATGGATGGATGATCAATGAGGCAATAGTGTTGCTATGAATTTATTGATGGATGATCAATGAGGCAGTAGTTTTGCAATGAATTTATGGATGGATGATCAATGAGGCAGTAGTGTTGCTATGAATTTATGGATGGATGATCAATGAGGCAGTAGTGTTGCAATGAATTTATGGATGATGATCAATGAGGCAGTAGTGTTGCAGTGAATTTATGGATGGATGACCAATGAGGCAGTAGTGTTGCTATGAATTTATGGATGGATGATTAATGAGGCAATAGTGTAATGAATTTATGGATGGATGATTGCTATGAATATATGGATGGATGATCAATGAGGCAACAGTGTTGCTATGAATTTATGGATGGATGATCAATGAGGCAGTTGTGTTGTATTGAATTTATGGATGGATGATCAATGAGGCAGTAGTTTTGCAATGAATTTATGGATGGATGATCAATGAGGCAGTAGTGTTGCAATGAATTTATGGATGGATGATCAATGAGGCAGTAGTGTTGTAATGAATTTATGGATGATGATCAATGAGGCAGTAGTGTTGCAGTGAATTTATAGATGGATGACTAATGAGGCAGTAGTGTTGCTATGAATTTATGGATGGATGATTAATGAGGCAATAGTGTAATGAATTTATGGATGGATGATCAATGAGGCAGTAGTGTTGCAATGAATTTATAGGATGGATGATCAATGAGGCAGTAGTGTTGCAATGAATTTATGGATGGATGATCAATGAGGCAGTAGTGTTGCAATGAATTTATGGATGGATGATCAATGAGGCAATAGTGTTGCTATGAATTTATGGATGGATGATCAATGAGGTAGTAGTGTTGTAGTAAATTTATGGACAGATGATCAATGAGGCAGTAGTGTTGCTATGAATTTATGGATAGATGATCAATGAGGCAATAGTGTTGCAATGAATTTATGGATGGATGATCAATGAGGCAGTAGTGTTGCTATGAATTTATGGATAGATGATCAATGAGGCAATAGTGTTGCAATGAATTTATGGATGGATGATCAATGAGGCAGTAGTGTTGCAATGAATTTATGGATGGATGATCAATGAGGCAATAGTGTTGCAATGAATTTATGGATGGACGATCAATGAGGCAATAGTGTTGCAGTGAATTTATGGATGATGATCAATGAGGCAGTAGTGTTGCAATGAATTTATGGATAGATGATCAATGAGGCAGTAGTTTTGCAATGAATTTATGGATGGATGATCAATGAGGCAGTAGTGTTGCAATGAATTTATGGATGGATGATCAATGAGGCAGTAGTGTTGCAATGAATTTATGGATGGATGATCAATGAGGCAGTAGTGTTGCAATGAATTTATGGATGATGATCAATGAGGCAGTAGTGTAATGAATTTATGGATGAATGATCAATGAGGCAGTAGTGTTGCAATGAATTTATGGATGGATGATCAATGAGGCAGTAGTGTTGCAATGAATTTATGGATGGATGATCAATGAGGCAATAGTGTTGCTATGAATTTATGGATGGATGATCAATGAGGTACTAGTGTTGTAGTAAATTTATGGATAGATGATCAATGAGTCAGGAGTGTTGCTATGAATTTATGGATAGATGATCAATGAGGCAATAGTGTTGCAATGAATTTATGGATGGATGATCAATGAGGCAGTAGTGTTGCAATGAATTTATGGATGGATGATCAATGAGGCAATAGTGTTGCAATGAATTTATGGATGGATGATCAATGAGGCAATAGTGTTGCAGTGAATTTATGGATGATGATCAATGAGGCAATAGTGTTGCAATGATTTATGGATGGATGATCAATGAGGCAGTAGTGTTGCAATGAATTTATGGATGGGTGATCAATGAGGCAATAGTGTTGCTATGAATTTATGGATGGATGATTGCTATGAATTTATGGATGGGTGATCAATGAGGCAATAGTGTTGCTATGAATTTATGGATGGATGATCAATGAGGCAGTAGTTTTGCAATGAATTTATGGATGGATGATCAATGAGGCAGTAGTTTTGCAATGAATTTATGGATGGATGATCAATGAGGCAATAGTGTTGGTATGAATTTATGGATGGATGATCAATGAGGTAGTAGTGTTGTAGTAAATTTATGGATAGATGATCAATGAGGCAGTCGTGTTGCTATGAATTTATGGATAGATGATCAATGAGGCAATAGTGTTGCAATGAATTTATGGATGGATGATCAATGAGGCAATAGTGTTGCAATGAATTTATGGATGGATGATCAATGAGGCAATAGTGTTGCAGTGAATTTATGGATGATGATCAATGAGGCAACAGTGTTGCTATGAATTTATGGATGGATGATCAATGAGGCAGTAGTTTTGCAATGAATTTATGGATGGATGATCAATGAGGCAGTAGTTTTGCAATGAATTTATGGATGGATGATCAATGAGGCAGTAGTTTTGCAAGGAATTTATGGATGGATGATCAATGAGGCAATAGTGTTGCTATGAATTTATGGATGGATGATCAATGAGGTAGTAGTGTTGTAGTAAATTTATGGATAGATGATCAATGAGGCAGTAGTGTTGCTATGAATTTATGGATAGATGATCAATGAGGCAATAGTGTTGCAATGAATTTATGGATGGATGATCAATCAGGCAGTAGTGTTGCAATGAATCTATGGATGGATGATCAATCAGGCAATAGTGTTGCAATGCATTTATGGATGGATGATCAATGAGGCAATAGTGTTGCAGTGAATTTATGGATGGATGATCAATGAGGCAATAGTGTTGCTATGAATTTATGGATGGATGATCAATGAGGCAATAGTGTTGCTATATGAATTATTTATGGATGGATGATTGCTATGAATTTATGGATGGGTGATCAATGAGGCAATAGTGTTGCTATGAATTTATGGATGGATGATCAATAATGGACCAAGTACGGCACAGTTTATCCCGATAAGAAAACATTAACCATTATCGGATTTTTACTGGCGTTATACCGTCAGCCGTGTCCGGTATTGCCAGAAGTAGACCGGTTTAAGCCATTACTGGGCCAATATTACAATGTTTGCTGGGCAAGACTAAGCATAGTGGTACAATACGCGCTAGATGCGTACGTTCATCCACCAACTTTCGCGCCAGCACAAAAGCGCCGCATTCCTAAGATAGGTGTGTACCATACACTAGCCTTTGCATCGGGGCCTGAGATTGGAATTCCAGTTTCCTTTCTCACGAAGTAAGGGCTAAGAGTAAAATTGTACAATTGTGTTTGGGAGTGGCCTTCTCTCTTTCTCTTTTCCTAGCTATTTTCTTCCATTTCTTGCTTTGTTTATCAAAGCTATCTAGGCCAGCATGCATATATTAGCCTACACTGGCTATCCAGGCTTGTGCATTTGTATGAGCTTGGAACGGTCCATGGTTTTCCATGGATTAGCATGTGTTCCTCACGGACCAACCTGGGTAAACAAACAAATATAGGCCTAGTTAATGGTAATGGTACGTGTCGGGAGGATTAAAACAATAACGAGATCTGGGCGACCAATCACAAGCCAAATTCATTTAAAAATGCACCAGAAATTGGCCTAACTCTCCATAGAGTCCCATGTTAAAAATGTTAACCGCAATCCAAAGTCAGTAGTCCACTTGAGAAGCTAACATACAGAGGGAGTACGGTGACGGAAAAGATGATCAGTTGTGAAAAGCTATCAACATAATCAATTGTTTTGAGTTTTAAGCTTAAATGCAATATCCAGAGTATGCACAATCATGACCATGGGCAAGTGGACTACGGAGTAGTCTACCCCCCCTCCTCCACGAAAATGTGAAATTTGTAATAAATTTCATCTTCGTGATGGCGCTGCTCGAAATGTGAATGAATATAATTAAGTGACCTCAATTTTTCGGATATGAGCTACAGATCTCAAACTTGCAGGCTTTTAATATATATTTCTATTATGAGTAAAATTTAAAGCAAATCTTACTGAATACTTTAGGCCTAAATAAATGTTTTTGCTGGTTCTATGTAATTGAAATATGCCTGTTTTGCACAATTTTAATTTAAAAGCTAATTTCTGGAAATTTATTACCATGCATGCCATGATGCCACGATGGTGTATTGTTCAGCTGACCTTTTAAATTTTTTTTTTTTTAATTTTGCTGGTTCTATGCAATTGAAATGTGTCCGTTTTGCATAAATTAGATTTTAGAGCTGTAGTTTTCTTGATATCTATTACTTTTACTAAAAGCATATCAGCTCAAAAATAAGCGCAACAGAAACACGTTATTTAATGTTTCTACATTATTTAGCTTTATTAAAGCATCAAAAATCAAAAAACGGAATTGAAATCGGTCAATGCATTATGATGTAGTGTCAATTTAAAGATGCTCGTAAATGGAATGAGATCCTGTCACAAATTTAATGGCTGCAATGACAAAATTGGCACATTTCGAGATTTTGAAGGTTTATTTGGACGCTTGCTTGAAAATGCAGCGTTAATTTAAGTATCATAGGTTAAATGCCTATCTTTCTTGACTTCGTTAAAGAAAACAAAATTTAAAAAATCTATCATTGCAAAATTATAATAAATTAACCAAATATACTACCGTATTTGAGCAATTTCGGCCAATCTGCAAACAAATTAAAGCTGAAAAATGAGAAGTTCAGCTAATTATGCAAAATTAATGCCAATAGAAAACCGTACATGATATAAGGGTGCGTTTGTTTTGCACACACATGTATACGAAGTTCTTTCAATTGATAAGAAAAAACAAAAAGTAATTAAATATGCAAATTAGCTAATTACAGTCACTTATGTATTCATGATATTATTATGCAAAATAGGCATGAGTAATTTTGCGTGTTTTTTTTCAATATTTAATAAACGTCTCTTCATTCATCATAAATTTGTCAAGTATGAACTTGTTATGAGGTTGAATAAATAAACTGCAGTTAATTACTTACAAATAATACAAAAAAATACAAAGTTTGACATTTTGACGGTGTCTGGCATGGAATTTTAATTTTTACTGTAAACATGGTATGTGTCACCATTACTCAAAGCCAAATCCGAAAAGTAAAAATAAAAATTCATTTGCAAATTAGACTTTAAATTAACATTTTGTTATCTGGATTAACATGGGAGGACAAATGGTAAAAGGAACCGCCATTAGACTGTACCGCGCATGGAGCTATTAAAGATGGAGAAGCAATAGATTATGTAACGCATTGTTCCCTTGTGCCGATTTGATTTCCGATAAGGTACCTTTTGTTCGGGACAAAGGGCTTCCGCCATTAAATCGGTAAGCTGACCTGACAGTGTATTAACGCTTTTCCTAGCAGGCTACTGTCAATAAGTGATCAAACGAAAGTCGCGTGAAAGCGCCTACTGGAACGAAAAGTACCTTTTGTTACCATACAACCCACCGTAAGCACAAAAGGCACACATTAGGCGCCGATTTACAGTTCGTTGTCACCCACTGACTGTAGGTGCTTCATTTAAATAAATTGAATGCGCTTGCTGATCGATTACACATCAGAATGTATTAAGGCTGTAAATGTCCACATGTCTATAGTACTGTATAATGGTAATAGCTACGTATACATGTAACATATAAGTACCGGTATATGCCTATATAAAAGTTGTTTCACAAATTGACATTTTATTTTAAGAAGGAAATTGGCATAAACAGTGGCGTACCGAAGGGGAGGGGGCAGCTTTTCTGTGAGAGGTCTTGGGAGGGGATGAGGTACGAAGAGGTGGAGGAGGGGATATGAAGAATGAGAGGGGGACTGGAGGAAGAGAGAAAGAGGAAGAAATGAAGAGAAATAAATAAATAGAAGTAAATATTAAATAGAAAGGTAAGGAATGAGAGGGGCATGATGCAGTCATGTCTACAGTAGAACTCATCTCGACCTTTGCAGGATTAAACCCCATTAAAAGCTATTAAACCAAGATAACACTCATTGAAGCAGCTCAACTGATTAAATCAGATCTTCTCTGGTTGTGCACAAGTGTCTGTTTTCAATGTGCGACATCGCAATAAAGCTGGTATTATAGCTTCAGTTGGGTAACCGATTATAAAGGAAACGAAAGGAAACAATGGTATCAGGTGGTGTATGACGTGCAGTCCCTAAATTCAGTAAATTTTCATCGTCAACCGTGTAATTGAATGGGATTATTTTGAAATTTTAAAACGCTTGAAATATCACAAACAAATAGGCCTATGTTGATAAATAATATAAATACAAGCTAAAACCGTTGGGGTTCGATGATGAACCCCACAAAACTAACCGAGTATAATGGAAAATGCCATACTCCCTGGCTTTTTCACGAGTTGCCGGCTCGATCATGTCATCCGCCGCCTGAATGGTATGTGTACTTTTGTTCACGAAATGAGACAAAGGCCTGCTCTTTGTTAACCAGCATTCTTCAAAATGAGCAACATAATGATTGTTGACTTAACACGGTTTGGAAATAATTTCTTCATATTTTTGGTGTTATCTGTCGTTTACATATCCTTCCTAAAACACAAAAAGTGCGACCCTCTCCAAACATCTAAATTAGCTAAAATTTAGGACATGTTACACAACTTTATTTTCTAGAACCTATTTAGAATAATTTAAATGTAGCTTTTACCGTTTTTTTGTGGCATCCTTCAGAAGTGAGTGGTCCGATACCAATATTTTCGGTCAAATCTCCATTCAATTAACACGGGGAGTTGGCTAGCTATGCCTTGCCGTCACTCATATTTTACAAAAGTGCGACCATTTCTGAACATCTAACCTAGCTGTAATTTTAGGTCATGTTAGAGAAATATATTTGCTAGAAGTTTAGGAGAATAAATAAAATATTGGCTGGTTATTTTTCACACAGTGATGTTAACTAGGCAAGTGTCCATTCTCCCAACATACATCATTTGTAGAGGTCACGCGTCAATGGTGAGAGCACTGTGTATTGTGTATAGGAAAACGGACAGTAACTGCAGTATGGACAAAAAGTAAGAGGGGTGGAGAAGGGAACGGAGAAAAGAAGAGGGAGTGATACTTTAGTAAGGAAAGAATGAGTACAGAGAAAGGAAACGAAAGGAATGACTAATTAATGTAGGTCTTATAATAACTATTATAGAAACTAAATATAGCCCCCCCCCCCCAGGCCTAACACTAACAGCACTAGGCAGCCATTCGATGATGTCAATGCCTTTATGCGTTACGTAATTAAAACGCCCGGTCAGATGTATTTCACACCTGCCAAGCACAAGTCGCCCAATTTCGAAAATTGGCCGTTGAATTTTCCAATATGACAGCGCTCAAATCGGACACAATAGAACAATAGACCATGCAGTGCGTTGGTACCGCGTACTATTTTTTGTATACATACAAAAATAGTATAGCCCTGGGCACACACACCTGCTTACAGCAATTGTGGTTTGAAAAACTACTCCCTACGAAATATCGTTGATAATGTTATGTTTCAACCAGTTTTCCTCAAGTCACAATGTTACCTTTTTGCGCGTAATCATACGTCAGAGATAGGTCAAACTATACTTTTTCTGAATTTTTATGACTAGAGGAACACATAAGTATTGTCAGAGCAATTTTGAACTTTTCCCACCAAATAAGGTCGCGGTTGAAATGACTCCATAGCCTATCAATGATCAGCCTTATAAGTACCATATCTGTGTCAAATAAAATTTAAAGTTGCACTATCGGAAATCTATTCGCTATAACAGTGACGTAATAGTCGAATTAACTACCATAGCAATAGATGAATACAATTTTTGACTATATTGCCTTCCTCTACAAGCTACAACGTTCACGCAGTAACAACAACAACAACAAAACTGCATTTATATAGCGGCTTACGAAACACCTCAAGGCGCTTTACAGAGAATATACTAAAATACTCTTAATTATTAAAATTAAAATTTACAACTTAAATTATACAACTATAATTACAAGACGTGAATAAAATACTAGTTAAAATACCAAATGTATGTACAAAAATTAGTTTATTCTTAAAAGAGAAAAATATACGCATAAAAAATACATTAATAGTTAAGTGAAAAAACTCAATTTGGTGACCACTCTCTGGCTAGTAAGGTTTGACGATTGATTCGACTTCTATGTACCATTTAGAAACAAAATAGCCTCCATGTCCCTCGCGAAAATCCCGGCATTTTTCGCTAGAGGCCAAAATCCAAAATGGCCGCCGCCACCATTTTGAAAATGTAAGTTTTGAACCAGAGAACCTATAATCATGCACAAAGACACTTTTTCGGATATGTCGAGTACAAGGATTCCGATTCTGACATTAGTTTGACATTACGGCATCATTTTCACCCAGAAATCCAAGATGGTGGCCGGCACCATCTTGAAAAATTTAGTTTTGAACCAGAGGACCTAAAATCGTGTAAAAAGACACTTTTTGGCATTAGTCGATCACAAGGATTTTGAATCTGACATTACTTTGACATTACGACCTCTTTTTTACCCTGAAATCCAAGATGGCGGCCGCGGACGCCATCTTGAAAAAAAATAAGTTTTGAACCACAGTACCAAAAATCGTGTACAAAGACACTTTTTCCGGGTAAGTCGACCCCAAGAAATCCGAATCTGACATTAATTTGATGCTTCTGCTCTCATTCAAAAATCACATTTACGCTCTACCAAATGGGGGCCATCTTGGATTTCTGGGCAAAAATTATGTTATAACGTCAAATTAATGTCAGATTCGGATTTCTTGGGGTCGACTTACCCGAAAAAGTGTCTTTATACACGATTTTTGGTACTGTGGTTCAAAACTTATTTTTTTCAACAGCGAATTGGACTAAGTCTCCCGGATTACTTTGTAAATAATACCACGATCCACTCAGAACGCTAGTCAGTCGATGGCTAGCTATTGTTATACAAGACTCATTCAGTCACTTAAAGCCATATTATAACATTTCTGTAAAAATAGATTAGTATTTATTTTCCATAAAATGTTAGCTTTTACTGTCAGATACGTCGTATATCCCCTTTTTAATTTTGAGCCGAACAAGTGGGGTAAAGCATAGAAAATTGGAATTTACTACTAGCGCCCATGCATGTTACTCCCGCGGTTGTAATGCGATCCTCTGGGTGTGTGTGTATATGTATCCCGCACGCCGTGTACGTACTGGGCATACGTGTTCGACTAATATTTCCATCGTAATAATAAAACGCCGGTTCCATCGTTTTATTCAAAATCTCGGATTTTGACAAAACGACACCACCTAAAGTCTTGATTTTTTGCAGAATATCTTTATTGACTAAAATACATTACAATCGTGTAAAAACCAAAATTAAAAAAATTTCTCCTCAGCAAATGTTATAATATGGCTTTAATTAGGCACTGGAAACGATCATATTCGGTGTTGAAATTAGCAAAAAATTCAGTTACACCTTTTCACTTCATAATTAATTTTCTCGGTCGAATGAAAAGCAATAATTTTCATTTCTTCGATAAATGTCAGAAGAAAAAAACTAAAATGCTTGGTACTGTATATTTTTTTTCAAACCTTGGTGTTAAACTTAGATGTGGAAATTAGGCTTCTAGTGTAAGATTTTCGATATTCACAGGC
Source organism: Amphiura filiformis (assembly GCF_039555335.1). Lineage (NCBI taxonomy): Eukaryota > Metazoa > Echinodermata > Ophiuroidea > Amphilepidida > Amphiuridae > Amphiura > Amphiura filiformis. The sequence goes on along the minus strand of NW_027305519.1, from coordinate 41,536 downwards.
TTCAACTTGCCCCATGAGCTTTTTTGGCATGTTTGGGGTCAACGTTTTTGCTTTTCAAAGTAACATGATCCGCTAATGAAAGATATTTCCCAACTTTCTAAAGCACATCAAATACTTCAAATAGAGCTATATGTCATAGTTTTGTCAGAATTTCGGTTTTAATTGCACCGTTTTTCGATTCCGACTACCAATTTTGTCAAAATCAACACACGAACGTGCCCATGGATGGAACCCACAATAGAAATATCGATTATTTCTGCTGGTTATATTATATAGAAATGAAGTACTGAGTTGCAAATCGCAAGTGAAAAAAAGGTGAAATCAAAACGGATATTCTGACAAAACTGTAATATATAGACCCACACGATGTGCCTTATAGAGGTGGGGAATTAGTTTGAAACTCTATAAAGTTAATTCCAAAAAAGTTCACGCACGAACCTGAGATCTATAAAAATCAAACATCACACACAATTCCATGCCTGATTTTAACACCAGGATTTTTTAAAGAGGTATATCCAAGCAACATGTTTTTATCCGATATTACTGAATAAAAGGAAAATTATTGTTTTTTATTTGATCAAAAAAATTAATTTCAAAGCAATCAGGTTTATCTCTGCATTGTGCGGATTTCAACGTGTATCGATCGACTTTTAGCACGACTATGCATATTAAACAAAAGAGGATGGCGAGTAGCGTTGTGAGTGTATCGTACAATTGTGAATATATCGTATATACGAGTTGACCTCAATCTTTATCAACAAAGGCAATGGATTGGAATCTGGATATGCTTGAGCGAACTGCATATAACAACTACACTCTTCGATAGCCTTATTCGCCGTATAAGTGACGTAATTAATCGGATTAACTACCATAGCAATTGATGAATACAATTTTGAATATATCGCCCTGCACTACAACGTTCACTCGGTACCTATGCATTGGGCCATAGATGTCAAAGAACAGTCAAGACATGTATCGTAATTCTATAGAATATGCATATTGTGTTGATCACTCGCACCTGTTAGAGTGGAATCTGCTTGAAGTGCAGGGCGATCTATTTAAAAAAATTTATTTATTTTCTACGGCGAATTGCGATGTGGCGTGGGTTTTAAAATCACGGGCCCTAAACAACAAAATATGAAGAGCTTTGTTGCAAAACCCCTTACATCCACTTTTGACTTTTTGAGAAAAAACAGCTTTTTTTAATTGTGCAAGTATTACTTGTTCGATTTGATTCAATTTGGGATTGGATAAAGTGTTGATGAATAGAAACTAAAAGAATAGGTTTGGGACAATTTTCAAGGCTTCCTATTTATTTTATTATTTCTTTTATATCGCACCTTTTGTGGATGTAAGGGTTTTGCAAAAAATAAATTTACCCTTTTCTAGAAACCACCTTTGCAATCAAATTTGAGCCCATTTGTTTGCACTACATTATGTAACTTGACTAATGCTTTGAAACTCAAAAGAAAAATTGAAATATCTCATATACTTTTTTAATTATGAATTTTTAATTAAATTCGGGAAAATGGCATTTTTTGGGTATTTCCGAAGCTACACCTTTTGTTAATTAAAATAATTTTTTTCAAACATAGTGACCCCAAAACAGTTCCTTTTGGTTTTAATAGGTAAAGAACATTCCAGGCTACCATTATACATCAAAAAATTTTAAACAAAACAATTCTATATTAATTTTAAGTTCAGATTTCCGGAAATTCCCTAAGATTTCCCAAACGGGAAATATGCGATAACTCCGGAAGGGAAGGTAGTATGAAGGTCAAACAACCACCAAAATGTGTATTTTTACCCACACTATAATATTATGCCAATAACTCAATTTGGCCAAAAGTGGATGTAAGGGGTTTTGAAACAAAGCTCTTCAATGATGCTCAAGCACACTGCCAGGTAAAATCAATGACAATGGAAATTGTGATGATGCGCGCGCATACTGCCAGGCAATGACGTCCGACGTTGATTTTTGAGAACTCTTTGTTGAAAATTGGTCAACTGATGTGTAACAAACACAGCAAGAAGTAGGTATAGAGAAAGTCAGCATGCGAAAGTCCGCGTGGCACATCCCAGTACAAAAAATTTGAAGACCCCGTGGTAGTATATACTTACATTAAGCCAAATAATTAAGGTACCAGTTACGTTCACTCCCTGTATATCCTAAACAAAGGCAGATATGTCATAATTGGAACCAACCGCCAATCATTTAGCTCGAATGTAAGACCTCATTCGTTGAAATTGTTCAAGAAATAAAGATACGACGATCAAAAACCCAAGGAATATTTAAATTTAAAAGTTGCAGTTTGCCACATTGCATGCCCTATTAATTTGTACACAAAGCGCTCGCGAACAAAAGAACTAGCGCCGTGCTTTCATTGATTAGAACACAAAAGTGCAACTTTTTACTGAGGCTTTTTTATTTGATATCTTCATTAGGTTTTGGATCACCGTTTCTTTAATTCTCAACTATTTTCAACAAATAAGGTCTTAAATCAGAGCTAAAGAGTACAGGCATCGGCTGCTTGTTTTAATTTTGACACGTTTGTCTTTATTTAGGATATACAGGGGTGAACACAACTGCTACCTTAATTATTTTCCTTACTAAGTCATTGGATCTTGTAAACAAAAACGGCTTGTCAGCAAAATGATAATTTCTTTTTTATTTGACCAATCACAAAAGTTTTGAATCGTTCGATTTCGATGGTGCTCTCTGAGCTATTAAATCGTACCATCTGGTTAAAAAACGGCTTGTTAGCAAAATGATATATTCTATTTTATTCGACCAATCACGAGAGTTTTTAATCGTTCGATGTCCTACATTAGGCAATTTTATTAGCATTCTGTTATCACCTATTACGTTGAAAAAAATTCTATATAGATAACAATATTTTTAATTTGCGAACCATTTCCTGGAGCGACACCGACGTGAATACCAGACTGGGCTACAGCAACAGCTTATTGGTAAGTGCTTACTTTCTACAGACTTTATACAAAACTTAGTTAACCGCTCTTGATGGTATTAAAAAATAACTAATTTGCTTTGTGTAACTAAGACTAAGTTGACCAGTAGCAAAATTATTATTTTCAACAACATTTATTTTCATTTTAGACTTTTTATAGTCTATATTTTCTTCATTTCAGCTTAATTTAGCAGTTGTCATGGTTGTGTGCAAATTCCTATTACTATTAGATACGTTGTAATAAAACATGATTTTAAACATTTGTATATTACTTTTCTCTGAGGGCTTGCAGCATAATTGATATTTTATTTTCCTTGGTATGGGTTTGTGGCTAGTAGTCAGGTGATGATGATATGATGATGATGACGACGACGACGACGACGACGATGATGATGATAATGATGACGATGACGACGATGATGATGATGATGATGATGGTGATGATGATGATGATGATGATGATGATGATGATGAACAAATCAAATCAAATCAAAGATGATAATGATGACGATGACGATGATGATGATGATGATGATGATGATGATGATGATGATTAATACACAAACGAAAAGAGGAACAAACATGCCTAGCATGTAATTCTATTTTAACATGGAAAATTTGACCTCTTATCTACTCGCAAACTGAGATTATGCATATCTTATCTCTTCAATAAACATTGTAAAAGTCGATTTGGCCTCGGCACGGGCCCTTGCTGTAAATATGTCACATGTTGTTCGGATTATAAAGACACAGTTTGTTGACCCTATAATGTTTGTGCACTCATAAATTGACCTCTGAGTGTATTGGGTATAAATGCATGTCCTTCTATAACAACAGGTTAACTTTCTTGTTGAATGGAGGCCTCGAGGTCACTGAACTGTGTATTTGGAGATGATGTATTTTTTGGGTCATAGCACACGTGTTAAGCAAAAACATATACTGTGACTGATACCATAGAAACGTGCTCTTTGTTTAAACATTGCAAGTAACATGAGTGGCAAACATTAATGTTTCATATTGCTTACAACCCCCCCAAAGCAATGTTGGAGCCAATACTAGACCAATTG